>NC_052623.1:14817308-14928561 GCF_016161935.1 Mauremys reevesii
AAAGTAAAACTATTTCCCCATGCTTATTTTTCCCCCCACTACAGTTCCTCACATCTGTTACGTCTCGGTGCCTCTCAAGCGGGCATGAACAAAGCTCTTCAGTCAGTATGATTGGCAGCTAAGTCCTTTATTTCTCTCCAGCATATTTTTATTTTATACTAATAAATATCATCAATCAATTTAATTGGTTAAAAAGGTACAGAGACAAGCACACTATAACTTCATTTTTATTTATCATCCAACCTCAACTCTCTAATTCTATTATTGCCTTATTGCCTCCCAGCAGATAGCCTCATCCTTGAGACTGAGACTTGCATGTCCTACTCCTCACTGCAAAAAACAACAACACATCTTCTTGTCAATTGCTGGAAATGGGCTATTTTCATTACCACTACAAACAGTTCTTTTTCTCTCCTGCTGATAATAGCTCACCTTAACTGATCACTCTCCTGACAGGGTGTATGGTAACACCCATTGTTTCATGTTCTCTGTGTATATCTATATATCTATAGATCTTCCTACTGTATTTTCCACTGCATGCATCCGACGAAGTGGGCTGTAGCCCACAAAAGCTTATGCTCAAATAAATGTGTTAGTCTCTAAAGTGCCACAAGTCCTCCTGTTCTTTTTTCACTTTACACAAACCGGCTCGAATACGTTTTAAAAGAAACAAGACCATTGTTTCAGATGTGGATGTGCAATGGCAGGCAAATTTGGTGGATATGCACCGGTTCTCCAAATGCAGCAGCGGTTTTAAGTACATCTTAACAGTGATAGACACTCTATCCAAATATGCCTGGGCCTTAGGCCTAAAAAACAAGACGGGTGTTGAGGTATCCAAGGCCTTTCAAGCTATTTTCAGCAAAGGTCGCGTGCCTCAAAAATTACAAACCGATCGGGGGAAAGAATTTTAAAACAAACCTTTAAGCAGATTATTAAAGTGACATGGAGTTCACCATCTTGTTACTAATAATGAAGTCAAAGCAGGGGTTGTAGAGCGATTTAACAGAACTAGGATGTGGAGATATTTTACAGCCCATAATACCTTTTGCTACATTGATGTGTTACCTGACGTTAAAGAGTTACAACCAGAGTTTCACAGAACTATACAGACCAGACCCGCTGATGTTAACCCTTCAAATTCTTTGAAGGTATGGAAAATGGTTTACAGAGATGGTTTAAAATAATCCCCCAGAGGGGGATTCCACTCACTCTTCCTTTTCACAAATATCACCAAGACAGTGTCATGGTACAGGCACCACTCTTGCAACCTCTCTAGGAGGTTGTATAGTTCTAAGCAGGCATAAGTGGTGGTGAAACAGGCTATGAAGATGTTGGTATTGCCCGAGACAGAGGATCAGTCTTTTGCGTGCTTCGAAGACACACACGCGGTTTCATCGTCCATAAACTCACAGGATGAAACCTTGTAATTGAGGGGAAACAGGTACTGAAAGAGTGGAGAAATTGGAGAGGGTCCAGAGAAGAGCAACAAGAATGATTAAAGGTCTTGAGAACATGACCTATGAAGGAAGGCTGAAAGAAATGGGTTTGTTTAGTTTGGAAAAGAGAAGACTGAGAGGGGACATGATAGCAGTTTTCAGGTATCTAAAAGGGTGTCACAAGGAGGAAGGAGAAAACTTGTCCACCTTAGTTAGCCTCTAAGAATAAACAAGAAGCAATGGGCTTAAACTGCAGCAAGGGAGGTTTAGATTGGACATTAGGAAAAAGTTCCTAACTGTCAAGGTGGTTAAACACTGGAATAAATTGCCTAGGGAGGTTGTGAAATCTCCATCTCTGGAGATATTTAAGAGTAGGTTAGATAAATGTCTGTCAGGGCTGGTCTAGACAGTATTTGGTCCTGCCATGAGGGCAGAGGACTGGACATGATAACCTCTTGAGGTCCCTTCCAGTCCTAGAATCTATGAATCTATAAAATCTAAAGGTTTATTCATAAAAGGAAAAAGATACAGATGAGAGCTAGAATTGGTTAAATGGAATCAATTACATACAGTAATGGCAAAGTTCTTGGTTCAGGCTTGTAGCAGCGATAGAATAAACTGCAGGTTTAAATTAAGTCTCTGGAGTACATCCCCAGCTGGGATGGGCCATCAGTTCTTTGTTCAGAGCTTCAGTTTGTAGCAAAGTCCCTCCAGAGGTAAGAAACAGGATTGAAGACAAGATGGAGATGAGGCATCAGCCTTTTATAGTCTTTTCCAGGTGTAAGAACACCTCTTTGTCCTTACTGTGGAACATTACAAGCAAAATGGAGTTTGGAATCATATGGACAAGTCCCTGCATACTTTGCTGACTTAAAAGGCGCATCTGCCTTCTCTCAATGGGTCAGTTGTGTAGCTGATGGTCCTTAATGGGCCATCAAGCAGGCTAGGCAGAGCTAACACCAACTCGTCTGGGATGTCACCCAGAAGCATAGCATAAGTTTGAAATACAGACAGGATAGAGCCAATATTCATAACTTCAACTACAAAATGACACATGCATACAGACAGCATAATCATAACCAGCAACCCATAACCTGGCCTTAGACCCCTTATATGACCCCCTTTACCTAACATTTGGTGCCACTACAGGACCTTGGTTGCAACCATGTTCTATACGGTCCCAGTTCAAGTCAATAATGTGACACAGGCATCTTCCGGTTTGGTCATTTTCTTTAAAACACGGTCAGGGTCTGCACTAAATTGCACAGCATTTATCAAGGTCACCCCTTACGCTAAATGTTTTTGGGTTAGGCACAGACATTGCATAGCAAAATCTATGGCAAGAACAGTGTTTAATAATCTTTCCAAATACAGCTCAGCACACAGGCCCGAGAGCTTGCAGTTTATATCTATTGAAGTCCAACTCACACAGTCATGGCACCGTTGGGCTGGCACATCTATGACACAGCCCTCACAATCTTCAAAAAGCTTTTCCCTAAGGCAGTGATTAAGGACAGCATAAACAGCAACACATACAATAGACCGCATGACTTTTTTATGCTCACGACGTGGCACTGGCTCAGTTAGTTCCATGCCAAGCCTCCTAAACTCCTCATAGCTGTCATCCTCGGAGTCCTCTTCAACAATTTGTATCGGCATTGAGCAAAAACAAGGAGAGCCCGGTTCATCTTCGCTGCTTGATGTAACGCTGTCCAGGGCCTGCGGGTCCTCTAGAAAGGCATCATCAAGCTGTCGAGAGATTTTCAGAAAAGAAACAGTGTAAGTTCCCACTGCTTGTTTTTAAACATACACAACCCTCCCACCCCCGGTTCCTAACCCCATTACACCCCATCATCAACAGTCACTTCTTCATCATTCATTTACCTGAGCAATGTCTTTTCCATTCACCTTGTCCTCCGATGACTCAACCGAGCTGTGTTCGCCTTCCACCTCTAGTGGGGCGAACAATGAGAGGCCTTCATGCTCATTGGGGTGCCTCACGAGAGTTTGGGTTTCGGGTTCCGGCGTATCCATCAACGGCTGAGTCAAAGAGCCCTCGTGGGGACTGTCGCTGAGGTAGCGCTTTCTCCACACAAGTCCAAAGGCCCTCGGGGCTAAAACAAAGTCCAAAGTGCTCACAGGGGTGGTGAAGGAGTCCATGTTTCCATGATTTCTAAAGCACACATCCTTGGTAAAAGATGGCCTCTTCTGCCCCGGCGCTAGGATTTATGGGGTGATAGTGTTGCACTCTGATTGGCAGAGGGCGCTGGGAGGAGTTCTCAGAAGGGTGACACGGCCCTAATCTGGGCGGGTCACCCCGCCCTGGAACACCACCGATTGGTCAAATCTGCTCTGGGGGTGGTCCTATGTGGCCGAAACCCATCGCGATTGGTAGAGAGCATTGGGAGGAGTTCTTAGAGGGATCACACGAGCCACATCTGGATGGGTCCCCCGACCCTGGAACACCCCTGATTGGTCAAATCAACTCTTGGGGCAGGCCTATGGGGGCGAAACCCCTCCTGATTGGTAGAGGGCAGCGAGAGGAGTTCTTAGAGGGGTCACATGACACACTTTGCTTCCAGTCATGTGTCCACCTTGACCCCGGAAGTAATACCCCCATGGGTGGGGCTGCTGCTGAGAGGCGGGTGGGGCTTAAGGGGTCGAGGGTCGGGGTTTTAGGGGTCATGGGGCTGGTTTGGGTTTGATTGACGGTATGGCCCTAATAGTACTACTGGACACACTTAGAGGCCCTTGCCTTCCAAAAGGGGGGCTTTGTGAATTTAGTATCAGCTCTTCTTGAAGGAAGGATTGATTCTTGAACCGCATGAGGTAAAGTAACAAATCCACTGAGCTAGCCACACCCTCAATCTCATCCAAGCCCCCAGGCCCCCCTTCATCTTGGAATCTGGGTTTAAATGTGATACCCCAAGGAGAGTCTCTTATACATCCGTCTCTGTGTCCCAGGACAACAAGCCATTCTTCTCAGCCACTTTAGCCCACGCTTACCAGACCCACTGGATGATAGGGAGAGGTTGGAATTTGTGGGCCCCTTCTGTTAGTTGGGCATGCTGGCAGGGTGGGATTCAGTAGGATGGAAACCGGACACCCTTGGAGGCCCTTGCCTTCCAATAGGGTGGCTTTATAAATTTAGTGTCAGGTGTTCTGGAATGAGAGTCCTTGAACATTCGGGACTTCACTTTGTTTTGAAGCTTGCTGAAGATTTGCTTGAGGCACATTAACCTCTGCTTGAGAACTTTGCTCCTTGAAGGAGATGGTGTCCTAGCTCTGGAGGCCTTTGGTGACTTTGGGGGAGAACCGTCAGGTCTCCCAGTTGCTTTCTCCCCAGCTTGCAAAAGCTCTGTTGTACTCGTAGCAACGGACACCATCTTTGGTTGCCTGGTGGGAGCCGTTTTCCCCATGCCATCCTGCGCCTTGCTCTTGTCTGCCGGAAGGAGCCACAGCACTGCCATCTTGCTGTGGTTGATGTCAGATGCTGAGGAGTCTCCTGGAGTCCATCGCTGTGGAATTCCATGGGATCTTCTGGGCAAGTCAGCACCTACAGAGCCAGCTGGTCTCTTCCATCGAAGTTTACTGCACTTCTTGCAGATTTTGATTGGCGGCTGGTCCCTGGAGAGCTTTGAATTCACAGTTCCATCGAACCCATGTGAATCCATGATGTCTCGAAGACCATGCAGCTCAGCAGATGTCTCCTTCTTACCCTTCATCTTTCCTGGATGTGCCTTGCGGCACTGCTGGCAAACTGAGACCTGGGCCACCAAGGGGCAGGAGGTGCTCAACAGTTCCGTCAGGTGCTTGATCTGCAGGTCGTGTGAAGCCTGCCCAGCAATCAGAGAGTCAAGGGTGGATCTTGTTAGCGGCTCAGAGCCTGGGGCCTCTGGGGCAACCTGGTGGCATTGGGTCCTGGGAAGATCTGCCCTGCCCTCACCTGCCTGTGCCACTGGCCCCAGGCAGGAGTCTTCTCCCAAAGTAACCCTCCTCTCCATGTGCAGCTCCAGCTTCTCTTCAGTCCCTTTGCTGTCACACACAATGGTAAGGGGCTTTCTCAACTCGCTCCTATAAATCTGGAGTGTCGCTTCGAGTGTCTTCTCTGCTACTGTGGTTCCTGGAGGTGGCGATGTCAGATCCATCCCTGCTGGCAGAGTGCAGCAATCTGGGTTAGTCTGCCCGTCTCCATGGTGGTATCTTCCACTGGCGTTGGAGGACGTGTGGAAGAAGAGGAGCTTGTGCTTTGCCTCCCTGTCTGCAGGAAATCAGTCTCCATCTCACTGAACTCCACACTGGCTCCCCTGGCTTGGACGGCGTGAGGCAGCTCTGCCGGGGGCTCTGGATCCAGGGTGAGCAGCCCCCTCTGCATGATGAGATGCTCACGCCTTATGTGGAGTTCGATGGGGTGGGCAGGCTGTTGTCCCATTGTTGGGAATGCCGCTGTCCTGTGCTTGCCTGGCACTCTAGGGGGGCGGAGTGGCCCAGGCAGGGCAGTCTCTGTCTGGAGGGGAGCATCTCTGTGCGACTCTCTCACGATCTTAGGAAAATCCTTCATTTGGATCTCCAAGCATTTCTGAGTCACGTGATCCTGCAGCTTGACCCCCGCCGTGGGCACAAGCCTGGCCAGGATGGCATCAGGGGATGCCATGATCCTGTGGGCCTTTTGGGGCAGGGCTCCCCAGGGGCAGACACATGGCTCCTGGATCTCCTGTGCATGCTGAGGCCTGGTGTCGGATCTCAGGGGCTTTGGGACCTTTGCTGGAAATCCACATTTGGGCCGATCTGTGTTGAATTCCCATTGCTGCTTGGCGTCCTGCTCGCCCAGCAATGGCTCCCCCGGGATGGGGGTTTGTGGAGCCCCCAGTTGGCTCTGTAGATGCTTCTGTTGGATGTTGAAGTCTGAACCATGGGCTGACATCTGGTCCAGACCTATGTTCTGCTCTCGCCGGTCTCGTCTGCTGTGGGCAGGGGGCCTGGGGAGAGGCTGGGCTTAGATGGGATGAGTGGATCCTTCCCAGCTTGCGACAGTCATGGTATCCCTTGTGTGGCAGAGGGGCTCTGACCAAGTCACTGAGGCTTCTCTCAGGGAAAAGGAGCTGGGACTCCAGAGGGGAGAGGTGGTGGATTCCATGGAGGAATAGGAGAATTGGCTCATCCCAGATGTCGACACACTCGGCCTGTGGGAGAGAGCAGACAGGGACAGATGGGACATGGCCCTGCTGAGCAAAGGCAGGGCTTGGGCACAGCCTTCCAACAGTAGTGCAATGGGGCAGTGCCTAGGCATGCATTACACACCACAACCTGACACAAGGACATCAGCTGGGTAAGGAAGGACTGAGAGGGGGAGCTGGCACTCATTTTATCTAGAACGATAACCCCTTTGTCACACGCACATGTGCAGCACCTAGCACAATGGGGCCTTGAGCATGATCGGGGATCTACTGCTATTTTAATAGAAAGATTAGCTAACAAGAATTGGTTTGGGGGAGGAAGATGTGAGCATGTGTGTGTAACCCTTGCCAGAGGATGTTGTGAAGGCCAAGACTATAAACTCTAAAAGGGACTAGATACATTCATCAATGGCTATTAGTTAAGGTGGGCATGGATGGTGTCCTAGTCTCTGTTTGTCTGAAGCTGGGAATGGGCGACAGGGGATGGATCATTTGATGATTCCCTGTTCTGGTCATTCCCACTGCTGCACTGGCATTGGCCAGTTTTGGTAGACAGGATACTGTGCTAGACGAACCTTTGGTCTGACCCAGTCTGGCTGTTCTTATGTTCTTACATTCTAACCCACTGGAAAACTGTCCTGTTCTAATGGCTGATACACTAGAGGCTAACAACCTACCATTGCTCCCAGTTAATGGAGTTTCTCTGGTGGTGGAGGTCTGTGCTATGGTCCTGAAAGTCCTGGGTTTAAACCCAGCTGATGACTTGTGTTTGGGGTGTATCACGTGGTGTCCCATTCACTGCTTGTCTGGTGCCTACTCTGGGGATTAGCTCTTGAGGTCAATTCCCCATCCAATTGTCGCATGTGATCACTGTCACTCCCACAGTGACCCAGACAGTTCTCCTGTTCACTGCCCCGCCGGTCCATGCCGTGCCCTCGGGGGCTGGTAGGGAAACCTGGGCTCACACTTCACACTGGGGTCCAGGCCAGGGACCCTCAACCCAGCTGTTCTGGGCTTTCCTCTCCCAGCCTGGACTGCTTCCTACTACTCCTGGTTCCCTCCTTGCTCTGGGTGCACCAGCTCCAAACATTCCCCCCTCTTCCCAGGGAGGGGCTGCCCTTTCCCAGCCGCAGCCCCTGTCTGGTGCCAGCTTCCTGGCTTCATAGGCCCCGTCTGTTCCTGCCAGCTGAGCCTGCTTGGGATCAATTCCCTGCTCCCCAGCTCTTCCTGCAGGTGCACCCTGTGGAGTTCATGGGCCTGCCTGGCCACCTCAGCCCCTTCCAGTGGTGTGTGGGTGGACACCCCCTCACAGGGTGTCATTGGATTGCTTTTTCCTTCAAACACAGCACGGGCAGGTTCTAGACAGTCGCCTGCTGGCAGATATTGTCGTACAGAAGGATTTGATCCTACTCACAACCCCAACTTGTAGTCTCTGCATTTAATTTCTGATCATCCCTCACCTCACTTTCACTGGTCTCTCACCTTGGAAGCTAAAGCCTCCTAGTGGCTTTTTCCCTGTTATTTTAGGATCCTGGAGTGTCTGGTTTTCCCTGCTCCCTGCTCTCTACATTCACTCTCCCCTCCCACCCAGCCCCCAGTCTGGTGTCCCCTGGTCAGTTGCCTTACGGTATCAGAACTTCATCCAGGTGTCTGGCCACGTCCTGTAGCCTCCTCTCAACGAGCCTGAGGCGCTGAGCCAAGGGGAGCTTCTCCAGGTGCACAGGGCAGCTGTGGAACAGAGAGAGCAGATAGCTAAGTGCAGGCCCTGCCCTCAGGCCCTCTTTTACCCAGAGGGGCGGCACCGAAAGGCTCCCTGTCCCGTTCTCCACTGAGGCAGCCTCCTCCCCTGCAATACCCAGGCCTCGGATGTTCTGGTTTGGGGTTAGCTGGATTGTTAGGTGAGCCCTGCTAGTGCTGAGGAGGTGAGCGTGTATCCTGCTGGCAGCGTGTGTCATGCCCCCCCCCCCCACAGAAGCTAATCAAAATATAGGATAACAGGCTACTGGGGGGAGGGATAGCTCAGTGGTTTGAGCACTGGTCTGCTAAACCCAGAGTTGTGAGTTCAATCCTTAAGGAGGCCATTTGAGGCAAAAATGGGTCTTGCTAGTGAAGGCAGGGGGCTGGACTCAATGACCTTTCAAGGTTCCTTCCAGTTCTAGAAGATTGGTATATCTCCTATTATTACTATAGCTGCCAACTAATGCAGCTACCTCTTCAGCTCTAAGGGGTGCTTTATGCTGCAGAGGTGAAGGTCCAGGGTTCAAATCCTGCTGGGAACCCATGCCGGGGGACTGGAGGAGGGGCCATTACACAAGTGCTGCTGGATCCCTTTCACCCTACTCACCGTACCAGAAAGGCCAGCCTTCCTCCTGACCTCTCCACCTCACCTCCCCGGGTTGCACGGGGCTGCTCCAAAAAAACATTTTCTCCCCCTCTTGGGAGGGGAGGATGGTCCAGTCCAGTCGACACAATCTACCCCACCCCCACTGCCCCAGGTTAAATGAGCCATATGATGCTCGAGGAAGGGAATGACCCACTGTACGATGTGTGGGGGTGGATTAGAGATGGCAACTTCTGCTGGGTGGGAATGAATTGCAGGAGTCTAAAGGAGAAGAGTTGCTTGCGTGGTACATAGGTCGGGGCAGGGGAGGGATTACTCTGGCTACTGCCCCTGGGTGGAGATGAATTGCATGGCACTAAAGGAGGGGACTGACCCACTGCAGATTCATGGAGGGGTCATTGCTTACCCCGTCTCTGGGGATGCACCAGCCTCCTCCAACTCTTCCTCACAGCACCCAAAAGCTGCCAGAAGTGAGACATAAAGGAGACATTGAGCTGCTTGGGCACCCTCTGCTTCCTAGCACCCTATTGCCCCAAATTTCAGAGGCAGCCTTTGAACGGAGCCCCAGCCAGTGCCTCTGCCCGACTCTGGGCACGACTGCGCCTTCGCAGGAAGAGGGGAGGCAGGTGGGGGAATGGACCCTATTTCTCTGCTTTGCATGGGGCTTGAGTCTGCCACTGCAGCTGTGGGGTCAGGGGCTGCTTACCTTTTGGTTTCTTCTTTTTCTTCCTGTGTCTCCTCTTCCTCGGAGAAGCCTGCCACACACACAGAAAGCAGCAGGGTTAGAAGAGAACTCCTCAATAAACCTGGGAGAACAATGAGCCAGAGGTGATTGCCATGTGGGGCCAGGGGGAAGTTTTTCCTTGTGGAAGAGTATTGCACTATGAGGCCTCATGGGTAGGCATTGTGCTTTCCTGTGATGCAGACAATGTAGGGCACACAGCACAACCCATAACAGGGGTCACTGGAACAATCCAGGGGTTGGAGAAACAGGGATTGCTGGTACCAGGAACCTGCAGAGTTTATAAGCATTGAAGGAGACAGCCTGCAAAGTTCTCTCTCCTGCAGAGATGACAAAACTCTGCAGGTTTTAGGATTGCAGGGTATGCAACTCACCCCAGATACCATGCACGGAATTCAGACCTTGGGGGAGAAATCCGACCTCTGGACAACAGTGTTTCCTAGATACATATTTAGGGAGTGCATGATATCAGGGTTTTATCTGCATGCATTTGGGATGGCCATGCTACTCCTGAGTGGTGAAGCCATGAATGGGTTATCCAAACCCACTTAAACAAGTGCTGATATAACCCCAATATCATCCTTAAACGGCAGCTTTTTTACACCAAAACACAACAACAACAGTTTGGCATGAGTTCAGCCCACTTGCCTGGGAGCTGCAAAGTTTCTTGAAGGTAAACTGCACTGCTTGCAGCTTAACTAGCCAGGTATTCCTTTCACAGGCTAGATCTTTCTCGCCTGGGCTCAGCCCTTGCCCTCCTCCCCCACAGTGGTGGAGAAGAAGAACCTAGATTAACTCCCTTCCAAGACTTAAATAGGATTTGGCTATGACAGGAATCCTTTGTCTCCCAGTTTGACCCCCCATGCCCTCCTAGTGGAAAAATACCACCAGTTCCAAATGATGCCCATCTGAGGGAACTGAGATTGTTTAGTCTGCAGAAGAGAAGAAGGTGGGGGGAGGATTTGATAGCTGCTTTCAACTATCTGAAAGGGGGTTCCAAAGAGGATGGATCTAGACTGGTCTCAGTGGTAGCAGATGACAGAACAAGGAGTAATGGTCTCAGGTTACAGTGGGGAGGTTTAGGTTGGATATTAGGAAAAAAACTTTTTCACTAGGAGGGTGGGGAAGCTCTAGAATAGGTTACCTAGGAAGGTGGTGGAATCTCCTTCCTTAGAGGTTTTTAAGGGCAGGCTTGACAAAGCCCTGGCTGGGATGATTTAGTTGGGAATTGATCCTGCTTTCAGCAGGGGGTTGGACTAGATACCTCCTGAGGTCCCTTCCAACCCTGATATTCTATGGATTCTATGACTCTATGAGGTGACATGATCACATGACCCTGCAGTGTCAAAGCAGCATCTCAGGAAACTTCTCAGGAAGGAGGAAGATTAATATTTTCAAAGTCATATTGTCCTTCCTAATGGCCCATCCAGGCTGATTGCCCACTGTGTGGGGGCATTCCCCTGGTGCAAACACATTTGTAATTGATACAGTGCCAATATTCCTAACTTTAGAAATGATAGATCCATACAGATAGGATAATCCCATTCAGGAAATCAGAACCTTTCCAATGATATCTCACATGACCCATCTTGCATAAAACATACCTTACTTATGCCATATTCATAGAACAATATTTCTATGTAGAATATGGGGTGTAATGTCACAGGGGTGAAGAAACATGTGGACAAGGGCGATCCAGTGGATATAGTGTACCTGAACTTTCAGAAAGCCTTTAACAAGGTCCCTCATCAAAGGTTCTTAAGCAAAGTAAGTTGTCATGGGATAAGAGGTAAGGTCTTCACATGGTTTAAAGATAGGAAACCAAAGGTAGGAATCAAAGGTGAGTTTATGAAGAGAGATAAATAGCAAGGTCCCCCAAGGATCTGTACTGGGTCCAGAGTTGTTCAACATCTTCATAAATGATCTAGAAAAGGGGGGAAACAGTGAGGTGGCCAGATTTGCAGATGATACAAAACTAAAGATCATGAAATCCAAAGCTGAATGGGCCCCATTTGCCAAACAAACTCTCCGGAACTCTCTGTATGACTGCCCTGTCCTCATCGTTATTTACCATTCTGTCAATCTTCGTGTTATCAGTACATTTTTATCAGCAGCATTTTGTATTTACTTCCAAGTCATTGAAAAGTCATTGAATAAATATTGAATAGCATCAGACCTAGTACTGATCCCTGCAGAGCCCCATTAGAAACACCCACATTCGACGAGCCCTTTGACAATTACTTTTTGAGATCTGTCAGTTAGCCATTAGCCTGTTCTGAAACCATTTAACCTGTGCTCCATTGATATTGTAGAGTGCTAATTTTTAATCCAAATGTCCTGCGGTACTTGTATGCATAAACAGGGGAATCTCAAGTTGGAGGAGAGAGGTTGTTTTACCTCTGTATTTGGCACTGGTGCAACCACTGCTGGAATCCTGTGTCCAGTTCTGGTGTCTAACATTCAGGAAGGATGTTGATAAATTGCAGAGGGTTCAGAGAAGAGCCATAAGAATGATTAAAGGATTAGAACACATGCCTTGTAGTGATAGACTTTTGGAGCTCCGTCAATGTTGCTTAAAGAGGTTAAGGGTGGTTTGAGGAAAAGTCTATAAATACCTACCTGGGGAAGAAATCATTACAAATGGGCTCTTCAACCTAGCAGAGAAAGGTCTAACATGGTCCAATGGCTGGAAGTTGAAACTAGACAAATTCAGACTGGAAAGAATGCGTCCATTTTTAACAGTGAGAGGAATTAACCTTTGGAACAATTGACCAAGGTCATGGTGGATTGATTCTCCATCACTGGCGATTTTTTAAATCAAGATTGGACATTTTAATAAAAGGTATGCACTAGGCATGATTGTGGGGAAGTTCTTTGGCCTGTGCTAGACAGGAAGACCAGACTAGAAAGATCCCAATGGGCCCATCTTGCCTTGGAATCTATGAAAAACAACACCTTACACAAGTCTAAGTTTGTCACATCTATGTTTGACATGGCTCATCTTCCATAAAACATTGTTAACCTGCTTTAAATATATTCCCGTCCTTTAATTCTTTATTGATTGAATCCCATATCAGTTTGTCCATTATTTCAGGCTAACTGGCCTATAAGAAGCTAGGCCAACCTCCCGTAGTTTTTGGAATATTGACAAAACATTAGCACACTTCCAGCCTTCTGGAATTCCCTCAGGAATCCTACATTGGTTAAAAAATTAATGTCAGTGGGCCAATAACCTCCTGAGCCAGCTCTTTGAGGACTCTTGGGTGGAGATGATCCGAGCCTGCTGATTGAAAAATACTTTTGTTTGGTTCCTGCATTCAGCTGGCATCACTCCAGCCTTTCCATCTCTCTAGGAGTCTCACTTACCTCAGATCTGGCGAGCCTGATCACAGCATAAAAGACAACAAAGAGCAGATAGAGGAGGAGTGAATTCATTTCCTCGGGCTCAGGCACTAAGACACTCTCAACACAGACACTCTCAAAGGAGCAACAAGTACCCAGGCTACACCTGAGGGCAGGTTGCTGCTCTGGCATCAGGCAGGCGCTGATGTCATCTCTAGGTCACATTGGGGCTGCCCTCCTGCAATCTCCCTCTAGTCTGTGAGGTGTCAATGCTGTCCTTAGATCAGGAGATGGGATGGGGCAACCGCCCAAGTGGGCTGAGCTCAGAATAAGGCAGGAGAGAGGGCATCGGGTTTCCCAGGAAAACCCTGGGTCTTTTCCGAGCTCTATGACTCTCAAGCCCTTAGGCAAGGGACATTTTTTCCCAACTTGTGGGAACTCCTAAAACCCCTGTGACTGAGGCAGAATCTCCCAGCCTGAAGTGAGAAGCAGCCCTGAAGTGATTCTCTAGTGCTACCAGTGCAGTAAAACGTTCCTGGTATCGCCAGCCCAAGCATTCCAGCACCATGAGCTGGGCCCCACCAAAATCATGGGATTGGTTTCAAAATAATAAGATCTTCACAAAACATTCATCTGGGGAACTCTTCATTTGCCTTCTGGTGTCTGAGCCGCTAGGGTGCACTCAATTCATGTTCTCCAGCTTCTCTTTGCAACCATGAGGGCTTAAAATTGGCTAACAAATAAACTAAAAGAAAGAGCAGAGATTCTCAGATAAATCACTTGACTCCAGCAGTGGGCGCTTTAAGAAAAGCACCCTATATCATAAGATAATAAAGAGCCCTACCTCTTATCTAACATGTTCAATCAGTAGATCTCAAAGCCCTTTACAAAGGAGGACTGTAGCATTAGCCCCCTTTTCGAGGTGGGAAATTGAGGCACAGAGAAGAGCAGTGACTTTCCCAAGGTCACCCAGGAAGACAGTAGCAGAGCCAGGACTGGCACATAAGTCTCCTGAGTTCCATCTAGTGCTCTATCCACTAGGCCACAATGCATTTGAAGTAAGGGGTCATAGTCAATACATTCCTGTAGCGGTTATTTTGGGCTATTCCAATACCATTGTTATTGAAGTTACACATTTTGACCTGTGGTCTGTGCGGGTACAGGGGCATCCTTGTTAAAATGAGTTTCTCACAGCAGGTTGCATCTTTGTTCTTGTTAGGCCTGAACACAAGTTAACTGGACCATGTCTCCGATGTCCCCATGGGAAAGTTTAAAAGCCACTGAAGGACTTGCAGTGCACTGACATACTGGGATTTTCAGAAAGCCTTTGACAACATCCCTCAGCAAAGGCTCTTAAGCAAAGGAAGCTGTCATGGGATAAGAGGAAGGGTCCTCTCATGGATCAGTAACTGGCTGAACCATAGGAAACAAGGCGTAGGAATACTGCATGCAGATGTGGTCTCCCCATCTCCAAAAAGATATCTTGGAATTGGAAAAGGTTCAGAAAAGGGCAACAAAAATGATTAGGGGTGTGGAACAGCTTGCATAGGAGGAGAGATTAATAAGACTGGGACTTTTCATCTTAGAAAAGACAACTACAGGGGATATGATAGAGGTCTATAAAATCATGATTTGTGTGGAAAAAGTAAATAAGGAAGTGTTATTTTCTCCTTCTCATAACAGAAGAACTAGGGGTCACCACATGAAATGAATAGGCAGCAGGTCGAAAAGAAACAAAAGGAAGTATTTCTTCACGCAATGCACAGTCAACTCCTTGCCAAAGAATGTTGGGAAGGCCAAGACTATAAGAGGGTTCAAAAAAGAACTAGATAATTTCATGAAAGATAGGTCCATCAATGACTATTAGCCAAGATGGGCAGGGATGCCCCACCATGCTCTGAGTGTCTCTAGGTTCTGTTTACCAGAAACTGGAAATGGATGACAGAGGATGGATCACCTGATGATTCCCTGTTCTGGTCATTCCCTCTGAAACACCTGGCATTGGCCACTGTCGGAAGACCAGATACTGGGCTAGATGGACCTTTGGTCTGACCCAGTGTGGTCATTCTTATGTTACAGCTGTTCAGCCTCCTTGATACCTGTGATGTATCAAGGGGCTCCTGGGAGAGCAGAGTCAGGGCTCCGTTAAAGAGCCGGAGACAAGGGCCTGGCCTCAGTGTAACCCACCAAACTTTGATTACACCCGTACCTGTAATAATTCCATTGTATTGCAGGGACAGTGAGCAGGTTCAGTCTGTTCTGGCAGTGGAACGCCCACCTGTGGAGAACAACACAAATCTTCAAATTGGGACAGTTGGGGATGCCAGTACCCTGAGTTGCTCCGATGTGGAGGAAAGACACCACAGTGTAGTAAAGCTGCTCAGACTAAACAAAAAAAAATCCTTCTGTTGATAAGACGGCAATCTGTGGGTTAACTAAGACGCCTCATAAATCGAAACATGCTCTTATCATTACAGCAATACAGCACATACCAGTCAGAGAAAAATAACAGTATCTAACATTCAGATTTCTTCAGTACTGAAAGGTACACGGGCCACTAATCCTATGCATTGAAAGCATGCGCTGCTTATTTGGCATTTATGTCCTCACACCCTCCTGAGCTGACCAAGCAGCAAGCACTCTGTTCTTTGAATAGGCTGGGATCCTTCTCCTAGCAGTTATCTGCTTGCTGCAGGTAGCCAAAGCAGGCCTGCGAACATCAGCCCTCGGGGCAGAGATCTTCAGCGCCCTTCCAATATGGCCGTCTCTCTCTGGGGCTGGCTGAACTGGTGGAACAGGTTGGCACCCTCTTTTTTTAAAATTTGGGAGTGGAATTGGCCCTCCACCCTTGGAGATGCCCTACTGAGCATATGTGACCCAAAGCGCCCTCTAGTCACACTCTGCATGTGATGGTAATAATCTTTGTACAAAATATGCCTTGTGAGGTACCATTTGAAAACTAACAACTCTCTGGTCAATCAGATCATGATGCAACATTACATAGAGAGTTATGAGTTCCCCCTGTACGACATTACTTGTGAAAACCCGACAGCCCCTCCTAGGCAAACGCTGTTAAAGAGGTCTGTCCTAAACAAAGGAATGGGGGTTTAGATAAGCAGCAAACAGGGTCATTAAGACAGCAGGGGAAGGAGATGGTAGTGAACAGAGCAATTTACATTTCAGCAAATGCAAGTGGGGGGAGGGGGAGGGAGAAGAGCACGAATAATGTTGATAGACCTTGGTTGTTGGCAGGCAGGATCCAACCTGGGACTTCTGGAGCTTAGTGCATGAGCCTCAACTGCATGAACTAAGAGCCAACCAGCTGTTAGCGAGGGCTGTAGAGCAGACTCATTGAACTGTCTCTAAATGGTCTCGGTGCCACTAGATAGGACAGAGCACCACACCCAGGAGGTGTGTGGGTTACAGACTTCCCCTCGCTGAGGAAGCACGTCCCGAGCTCAGAGACTTCCCGGTTGAAATCCCAGACGAGCCCCCACTTGTAACATTGACAGACCCCCGTTGGTGGCAAGCGGGATTGAACCTAGAACTTACTGCATGAATCTCTACCGCATGAGCTAAAAGGCTGCAGTACTCTCTCACTCACGCCCGTCACCCCAATCGGGGTATGAGCCGCCAACCACAGATCTCCAGAGTCCTCTATCCTGGGCCATTCGCTCTAGCTGGTTCCAGCACAGACACATTTGATCTCTCTCTCATTAAGTGGTCTTGGTGCCACTTGACAGGACAGGACACCACACCCAGGAGGTGTGTGGGTTACACACGGAGCCTTCACCACCAGACTTCAGGTCGCCTTCCTCACAGCTTGGATAAACTTTGCTTTGAGGGGGATCCTTTAGAACTGCGGCTCTCAACCTTTTCTGTTGTGTATTTGGTTGTCATGGTTTTTGTTCCTATGGCAACTGAGTTAGATTATTAGGGGATAGCCCGGCCAGCTTTGGCCGGTTGAGTGAGCTTTGTGTCTGTAAATAAAATGGTAGTTTTGTTAGCTGTCTGCTGTCTGGCCTCAAGTGATTTCTTCCTAAACCGGCTGCCCCCAAGGATATAACATTTTCAGTCTACTGTGCCCCTTTCAGGAGTCTGATTTATCTTGTGTAGCCCCAAGTTTCACCTCACTTAGAAACGACTTGTTTACAAAATCAGATCTAAAATACAGATGTGTCACAGCACACTCTTACTGACAAATGGATGACTTTCTCCTTTTGTCTGTATGAAATTTTAACCTGTACTTATTTCATTAGTGCTTGTTATGTAGCCTGCTGTAAAACTAGGCAAATATCGACAGGAGTTGATGTGCTCCCTAGAAGACCTCTGTGTACCCCGTGCCCCTGGTTGACAACCACTGCTTTAGAAGAATCAGCTTCCAAGACTCAATGGACTAGAAAAGAAAGAGGCAGACAACCCCACATTCTTTCACCTAAGAAAACAAAAGCACCAGCACCTTTGGGCCCCTGGAAGAGAGCCTGAGCAAGGGAGAGCCAGTCACCATTTTGCTGGGAGACTGTGGCTGAGAGAAACCATCTTGAACAGAGCCTGTGTGAAATAAGGCATACATTGATATTGGTGAGAGTAATTAATCACTGGAGCAATTTACCAAAGGTTGTAGTGGATTCTCCATCACTGACAACTTTTAAATCAAGACGGGATGTTTTTCTAAAAGATCTGCTGTAGGAATGATTTTGGGGAAGTTCTCTGGCCTGTGTGATACAGCATTCCGGCCTTGGAATCTGTGAAAGCAAGATCTATGAATCTTGGAATCTCATGATTTGGGAGGCCTGACTTGTGATGTCTGAATGTACTGGGTCATGAATGCTCTCCTTTCCTTATTCAGAATTTATTTTCAGGGAATATAATGTACTATCGAGGAGACAGTGTGTTCCAATGGGCAGAGCACTGGCTGGGCAGTCAGGAAACCTCAGTGCAGTCGCAGCTCTGCCACTGACTTGTTGCATGAGCCTGGATGAGTCGCCTCTCTGTACCTCAGTTTCCTCATGTGTTTAATAGTCTACTGACCCATACTGCCCTTTGAAATTTCTATCCATAGAAATTGTATGGAACATGTGGATTTGCTACAGAGTTTTACTTCATTTGAATCTGCATTTTCTTTCAAATATAGTGCCACTCCTCCCCCTGCACAACCTGTTCTGTCCTTCCGATATATTTTCTACCCCGGAATGATTGTGTCTCATTAATTGCTCTCAGTCCACCAGGTTTCTGTGATGCCTATTATATCAATATCCTCCTTTATCACAAGGCACTCTAGTTCACCCATCTTATTATTTAGACTTCTAGCATTTGTGTACAAGCACTTTAAAAACTTGTCCCTGTTTATTTGTCTGCCCTTTTCTAATGTGCCAGATTCTTTTTTATGTGACTGTTTAACATCTGATCCGGCCCTTACATTATCCTCTTCAGTCCTCTGCTCCTGACTATAACCTGGAGATTCTCTATCATCAGACTCTCCCCTAAGAGAAGTCTGTGTCCGATCCACATGCTCCTCTGCAGCAGTCGGCTTTCCCCCATCTCCTAGTTTAAAAACTGCTCTACAACCTTTTTAATGTTTAGTGCCAGCAGTCGGGTTCCACTTTGGTTTAGGTGGAGCCCATCTCTCCTGTATAGGCTCCTCCCATCCCAGAAGTTTCCCCAGTTCCTAATGAACGTGAACCCCTCCTCTCTCCACCATCGTCTCATCCACGCATTGAGACTCTGAAGCTCTGCCTGCCTACCCGGCCCTGCGCATGGAACTGGGAACATTTCTGAGAATGCCACCATAGAGGTCCTGGATTTCAGTCTCTTCCCTAGCAGCCTAAATTTGGCTTCCAGGACATCTCTCCTACCCTTCCCTATGTCATTGAGCTTTGCGAACAGGGGCTGCTAACAGGGAGTTTCGCAAGGGAGTTCTCCAGGTGAAGGAGGAGCAAATACAGCATCTGTGGGGTAAGTGACTGTCTGTAGTGTGTCTTTGTTTGTGTTTGGGGGTTACTTGCTGTGTGCTGAGCTTGTGTTTGTCAGTCTGTTTGTTTGTTTGTTTGTTTGTTTGTTTGTTTGTTTGAAGGACCATGTGCTGTGGCTGGCAGTTGGAGGCCGTGAGCTTCAAAGGAAGAGAGCGGGAGTCCCTTGTCGGTCCTAACCCTTCCCCTGCAGTCCCCTTAAAACCTATAAACCAAACAACATTTCAAAACTCCTTTCTGTAAACCACCCTTCCATTAACTAGGAGACAATGCAGGCAGAAGCCCAGTAGCAGAGTGGGGGCTATCCAGTTTATTGCACTGAGTGTTTCATGTATGATTACCTCCCTGTGGGCGGGTGGCATATGTGTGCAGTCGGTGCAAGGAGCTCCTGGCCCTCAGAGACCATGTACGGACTTTGGAGGCCAGGGTGGAGGAACTGGAGGAGCTAAGAGAGGCAGAAAGGTATGTTGATGAGGCTTTCCGGGACACTGTAGAATTGTCCCACCTCCGCTCAGACAGCCCCTGTGCTGTTGAGGAGGAAGAATGGCCCAGGGAAGCAGAGCAGTCAGTGGGAGCAGAGGGAAACCTTCCCGTAGTTGGGACCCTCCTTCCAGATGGTGCTGGGGTTGCCTCTCGCACTGAGGTTACCTCTCCGGGGGAGGGAACTCCAGTTTCTAGGAAAAGGCAGGTGTTAGTAATGGGAGATTCGATTATTAGAAAGATAGATAGCTGGGTTTGTGATGACCGGGAGAACCGTATGGTGACTTGCCTGCCTGGTGCGAAGGTTGAGGATCTCTCGAGGCATCTAGACAGACTTATGTGTAGTGCTGAGGAGGAGCCGGTGGTCATGGTACATGTAGGCTTGCTGCCTATTAGTTTCATTTGGTGGCCCCTTGTTCTTGTATTATGAGAAGGAGTAAATAACACTTCCTAATTTACTTTCTCTCTACCACTCATGATTTTATAGACCTCTGTCATATCCCCCCTTAGTCGCCTCTTTTCCAAGCTGAAAAGTCCGAGTCTTATTAATCTCTCCTCATACAGAAGCTGTTCAATACCCCAATCATTCTTGTTGCCCTTTTCTAAACCTTTTCCAATTCCAATAGATCTTTTTTGAGGTGGGGTGACCACATCTGCACGCAGTATTCAAGGACAGGCCCTGGTAGCACATCTCTGATGAACCTGTGCTAGCAGGGAGCTGGAGAGGGTCCTAGAGCAGTTGTGGAGGCACAGGGATTGTGGGTGGGTGGGCTGAGCTCCCAGTGGATCACTGAGATCTGTGCATAACTTTGGAGATCCCTGGGTCCTTGGTCCCCCTTCACATTCAGAGAGAAGAAAGGGACCTCCCCTCCTGGAAAAGTCTGAGGGAAATTTCCATATATGGAGCCTTGTGGAATTTCCCTGGCCTGCCCTGAAACCTGGGTTTCTAATGCAGGAGAGGGGACTGCTGGGGGAAAATCTGGTCCTATATTATAATAATTATATTTTATTATATTTTATTTCAGCGAGATCACAGCTGTGACAACATCATTGTTACCACTCGGCCACCCGCAAGGTTTCCTTGTGACTGATTGGAACCATAAGGAATAGAGCCTGCAGCAGGGCTGCCACTGCAGTCCAGCTTGATAGCATCACCACACATCCCCTGTGATTTGGCTTCCTGCAGTTTGCCCTTGACTGTCACAGGGGTTACAGCTGGTGCACACAAAGCCAAGCAGCTGAGGTTCCCTGATGGCCAAGTGTCCCCCAAGGGAATGTGCAGACATGCTTTATAAAGACAGTAGCCTCCCTATCTGAACAGATGCTGCCTGCTGCCCATGCAGCCTCTCCGATGACTACATCTGCCCATGCTCCATGTGAGTATTTTAATCTACACAGAAATCTGATATTCAAAGCGAGCTTGCAGTATTAAAACCCTGATGCCCCAAGTAACGATTTTCTCAAGGAGTCCCATTTTTAGACGTTCCATGTGCTCTGGGCCCAATCCTGCCAGGGACTGAGGAAGAAGAGACCCCACGGAATATCAGTGACTAATTCCCAGATCGTATCAGGCATATTTGCTGCTGGAAATTTAATCAGCAAATGCATTTTCAACAATTTTATTCTTTGACTTGATTGTGGATGCAGGAATTCAGAGCTGTGTTGCTCTGAGGGCATACAAGCAAGTCTCATTTTATGCGAGGATTCCGTTCCACGGTTAGCGCGTAAACCACGTCTACTGAAACACTCATTGAGTTGAATGGCGGAAGGAATCGCCCGCACTAAAGATGCAGTTTTTAATATTGTAATTTTTCTTTTTTTCCCCTGTTTTCACCATCTGCACAAAGCTGAATTTGCACATGTTAAATGTGCCTAAGATGCGACTTGCCTGTATTTCTGTTTCCTGACTGGCTGAAGGCTCCAGCACTTCTGCCCTGAAGAAACCCCTCAGAGTAACAGGGCTCTGTTCATCTCTTTCCCTTCTCTGGTTTCTGAGGGCCAAATGTCAGGCTCCGTAGCCTCCTTTCTCACGGGGTGAAATCCCGCCATTCTCCCACTCACAGACTGGGCCCTGGGCTACCGCGCAATGTGGCTGGAGCACTGAGCACTGTGCCTGCTCAATAGGTCTGGCTGGGTTTGTACCTGTGGTTGGCATGTGTGTGCCAAAGTACAGCTGTGTAAATGTTATGCCAAAACTTTTCATTGTAATACAAATATTACAAACAAAAATTTCATGACATAGATGCATATTGAAAGCCAGCGGCAGAGTTGTTGGAATTGCTACAGGAAGGAGCAGTGGTAACTTTACTGCTTAATGGCTTTTGCTTTAGAAAGTTTTTCAGAAGTACCCCACATACTGTTTGCAATGGGTTTATGCTATGAACTCTCTGTTCAGTGAACAGCTGTATGGTACTCTCCTCTGCTAACAGAGCAGAAGCCATTTGTAATACTTACATTCAGGGTCATGCACACAGTAACTCTACAATACCTGTGCAAGACTTTCCAAAAAGTCCTGAGAGAACAGAACCGCTGGTCTGTGTTTCAGCAAAGGGTAGATCTGAGGTGCAGGAAAGAGCAGTGTAATAGTTTTTTATAAGCAGCAAAGAATCCTGTGGCACCTTATAGACTAACAGAAGTTTTGCAACATGAGCTTTCGTGGGTGAATACCCACTTCTTCGGATGCAAGCAGTGGCTTCCGAAGAAGTGGGTATTCACCCACGAAAGCTCATGCTGCAAAACTTCTGTTAGTCTATAAGGTGCCACAGGATTCTTTGCTGCTTCTACAGAACCAGACTAACACGGCTACCCCTCTGATAGTTTTTTATGTAATTTACCTCCATCACCTGTTAAAAAAGCATGGCTGAAGTAACTAGCACACTCAACTGGATATTAGTGCAAACCTAGTGTTTGCACAATTCACTCATTTGCGATGACAACCTCTCCCTCATCCAGCTGAAGTAACTGTCCATGTTAGCTTGTAACATACCAGATAACTACAATCCCTTGCATGGGGAGCAGATGCGGGTCCTGTGAGGATGAAAGGGAACCTGTAGGATGATCAAACTCTCTGGATTCAGTCAACATAGGCCAGGCAAAGCACTTCAGCTTCTCTTGGAGGGATTCTTGGGGGTCAGAGTGTATCACTGGGAGCATTTGGTAAGGGAAAGTTAATAGATCCCGGTTCTGATCGAATTTACACACGTAAATCTGGAGTGATGCCGTTATTGAATTCAGAACCAGACCCTGAAAATTTATCCCATGTGCTGCAAAGAGGCAGCGGCATAATTTGAACTCACAGGAGCAGAGAAAATAAAAACATAATGTATATAATGAGGCAATGAAACACGTTTATGAATAACTTAAATGCAGGACAGATAAACACAATGACCATTTTCACCACGCACTTGCCATATGTGTACACACATGTCATGATACAATGGGCCACACTTTGAAGTTGAGGGCCAGAAAGGGTGTCTGTGTGAATGTCACTACTGCAAATTCACACAGCGCTCCAATAGGCTGTGGAACTCTGATCCTCAAGATATCAATGAGGCCAAGGGATTAGCAGGATTCAAAGAGGGACTGGATTTACACCACAAAATATGTCTAACTAGTGGGTGCCTGGGGGAAACTTTCCCTTGGAGCAGTCAATCTCATAGCTCCCTATCGCATGTGTAACTGGTTACTGGGCTAGAAGGACTGCAGGTCTGATCCAGTCTGGCAGTGCCTATCTTCCTATTGGCATATCTATTGGGGGTGTAAATCCAAATCTATGTTTTTTCTGATCTTCCTTGAGCTTCTGGGAATCCTAGATTTGCACTCAGAGCAGAAAGATGTCTCCTTAAATATCATCTACATTCCTGTTCTTTTTCCTTTCAGGAAGGAAAGTTCAAAACTTCTCGGACCTGCCCAGTATGGTATGTCAGCTGTCAATGACACCAAATTCACACCTGTAGTGTTCCTTCTCACTGGGATACCTGGGCAGGAAGACGTCCATCTCTGGGTCTCTGTCCTCTTCTGTTTCATGTATGAAATTTCGATAGTAGGAAATTCAGTCATTCTGTTCATTATAAAAACAGATCCAATCCTCCATGAGCCCATGTACATTTTCCTTTCCATGTTGGCCCTCACAGACCTTGGCTTATTGATAGCCAGCATGCCGACGATACCGGGCCTATTCTTATTTAACTCTAGAGAGATCAGCCTTGATGCTTGTTTTGCCCAGATGTTCTTCATCCACTCTCTGCAATTCATTGAATCCTCTGTGCTCTTGTTGATGGCATTTGTCCGCTTCATCGCAATCTGTAACCAGCTGAGATATGCCTCCATCTTAACCCTGCCGAGAATAGCCAAGATGGAACTGGTGTTTATGCAAAGAGCAGTGGCAGTAATATTTCCACTCCCCTTTCTCCTGAAACAGTTCCGATTCTTTCGAGCAAATGTCCTCTCCCATTCCTACTGCCTGCACCACGACGTCATGAAGCTGGTTTGTTCAGACATCACAGTCAATAACATCATCAGTCTCTGTGTCACAGGACAACAAGCCATTGTTCTCAGCCACTTGGGCCTATGCTTACAAGGCCTGCTGGTTGCCAGGGAGATGGTGGAATTAGTGGGCCCCTTCTGTTAATGGGCACACTGGCAGGATGGGATTCAGTAGTATGGAAACCGGAAATAGTATAAGGGACCTACCATCAATCAAACCCTAACCCCTCCCCTTGGCCACTTAAACCCTGCCCCTTGACCTCTTCAGCCCCGGCCACCTGTCACTGGAAGTCCCACCCATGGGGAATATTACTTCCGGGGTCAAGGAGGACACACGACCGGAAGCAAAGTGTGTCATGTGACCCCTCTAAGAACTCCTCCCACTGCCCTCTACCAATCAGGAGGGGTTTCTCCCCCGTAGGCCCAACCTGAGAGGAGATTTGTCCGATCAGGGGTGTTCCGGGGCACGGTGACCCATCCGGAAGTGGTTCGTGTGACCCCTCTAAGAACTCCTCCACTGCCCTCTGCGAATCACGATGGGTTTCAGCCACACAGTTCCGCCCTGAGAGCAGATTTGACCAATCAGTGGTGTTCCAGGCTGGGGTGACCTGCCCAGAAGAGGGTCATGTCACCCATCTAAGAACTCGTCCCAGTGCCCTCTGCCAATCAGCGCGCAGCACTCTCACCCCATAAGTCCCAGCAATCGGGGCAGAAGAGGCCATCTTTTACCATGAACACGTGCTTTAGAAATCATGGAAACATGGACTCCTTCACCGCCCTGGTGAGAACTTCAGACTTTGTGTTAGCTCCGAGGGCCTTTGGACTTGTGTGGAGAAAGCGCTACACGAGCGACAGTTCCGACGAGGGCCCTTAGACTCAGCCGTTGATGGATACGCCAGAACCTGAAACCCAAACCCTCGTGAGGCACCCCGATGAGCATGAAGGCCTCTCGTTGTCCACCCCCCTAGAGGTGGAAGACGAACGCAGCTCAGGGGAGTCACCAGAGGACAAGGTGAACAAAAAAGATGTCGCTCAGGTAAATGAATGATTAAGAAGTGACGGTTGATGATGGAGTGTAATGAAGTTAGGAACCGGGAGGTTGTGTAAATCTAAAAACAAGCAGTGGGGTGCTTACACTGTTTCTTTTCTGAAAATCTCTCAACAGCTCGATGATGCCTTTCTAGAGGCCTTTGAGAACTGACATCGGTAGTCTCGTGGGAGCAGTGATGAGCTGCCAAAATATTAACAACAGGTTCTCTCCTCCTCACCCTATGAGGGGGTCATGTCCACCCGGGGGTCATGCCCCATCCAATACCCCATGTTCCTTGATACCCCCCGGGACCCCTGCCCCATCCACCCCCCTTCCCTGTCCCCTGACTGTCCCCTGCCGCCCCATCCAACCCCTCCTCTGATTTCTGAGGGCCGCTTGGGACCCCTGCCCCATCCAACCATCCCTTCTCTCTGTTCCTGCCCCCCACCACCCCATCCAACCCCTGCTCCTTCTTGACTGCCCCCCCGAACCCTTGCCCCCATTCAATCCCCCTGTTCCCTGCCCTCTGACCGCCCCAATCCCTATCCACTCCCCCACAACCCACCAAACTCCCCTGCCCTCTTCCAACACCCGGTCCCTGCCCCCTTACCGTGCTACCTGGAGCCACTCAGCAGCGGATGGATCCGCTCAGCCGGGACTGGGACCGGCGCTGAGGGGGGCCCGAGCCGAGCCGGCCAGAGCCGCTCGGCCGGGACCTGGACCGGTGCCGGTGCCGCGATGTCCGGGCAGAAGCTGCTTGGCTGGGACTGGGACCAGCAGTGCGGGGCCCGAGCCGAGCCAGCCAGAGCCGCTCGGTCAGGACCTGGACCGGTGAGGGTGCCGCGAGGTCCGGGCAGGAGCCACTCGGTCGTGACCGGCACCACGGGCCCGGGGCCCGAGCCGAGCCGCAGCCGCTTGGCCGGGACCGGCACCGGCGCAGCGGGACCCGAGCTGGGCCGATGACACTGGGGCCAGAGCCGGGGGTGCTTGGCCAGGACTGAGCAGGGGAGCTCAGCCAGGGGCAGGCCGGGGGCGAGGCCAGAGGAAGCTGCTCGGCCTGAGCCGGACTAGGCTGTGCCATGCCTCTCTGGAGCCCTCCTCACGCCTGCCCCCAGCTTACCTGCCTGCTGCTTGTTTCAGGCTTCTCGCGAACATCTGATTCGCGGGAAGCAGGGGAGGGGGAGGAGAAGGAGGGCGGAGTGTTCAGGGGAGGAGAGGGAAGTGAGCTGGGGCCGGGGGCCGGCTGGATAGCTGCCCAAGCTTTAGTTAAATTTAAAAGCTGCTTTAGAACCGGTTTTCCTGGAACAACCGGTTCTAAAAGGGTTTCTAAATTTAACAACCAGTTCCTGCGAACCAGTGGGAACTGGCTCTAGCTCACCACTACGTGCATCAGCTGTTTTTGCTCATGTCTGAGACACAGATCTCAAGAGGAAAATCCGGAAAAGGACAAAATGGAAGAATGAACCAGCTCAGACTCCCTTATGGTAGGGTCGTGGTGTCCATTTTACAGGCGGCTGTAAAAGGTCGTGTTAAACCAGGCAATTAATGAAACTTATTTATTTAAATATGTCAATATGAATGTGTCCCCCTTCATATTTGTGTTAGTAAAAGACAGTACCAGTAACAGTCATTTCTACACAGGCAGCTCTGTTAAAGAAAATATATTACATTGCCGGGGAAGTAGGGAGCATCGGCGGGGTGAACCCTCTTTCTCAAGTGGCCAGAAAGCATAGTAAAACTTTAAATAGAAGACAGGTAACAGTTTGGCTTTCAGAGAAGGACACTTACACTTTACACATTTCCATCCCACCATCAACCTCAGCCTGGACCATTCCACACAAGAGATCCACTTCCTAGACACTACAGCACTAGTAAACGATGGCCACCTAAACACCACCCTATACCGGAAACCTACTGACCACTATACTTACCTACATGCCTCCAGCTTCCATCCAGAACACACCACTCAACCCATTGTCTACAGCCAAGCTCTACGATACAATCGCATTTGCTCCAACCCTCAGACAGAGACAAACACCTACAAGATCTCTATCAAGCGTTCTTACAACTACAATCCCCACCTGCTGAAGTGAAGAAACAGATTGACAGAGCCAGAAGAGTACCCAGAAGTCACCTACTACAGCACAGGCTCAACAAAGAAAGTAACAGAACGCCACTAGCCATCACCTTCAGCCCCAACCAGCGGTGTATTATCGCCTAGGCCCACAAACCCTAGGCCGCGGGAGGCAAATTTGCTCACCCCCCCCTCCCCAACTCTGCCCCTTCTCCAAATCCCTGGCCCACCTTGTCCCCCAGGTGCACCACACTTCCCTCCTTCCACCTCCCTCCCAGGCTTGCCACGCGAAAGCACTGGGAGGGAGGGAGAAGTGAGTAGTGGTGCACTCAGAGGAGGTGGAGCAGAGGTGAGCTGCAGCGGGTGCGGGGAGTAAACCGGGGGTGGGGGTGGGAACCGCTCCCCGCCCCAGATCATTTCCGCTCCATCGCCGCCATCCCCCGAGCGCGCCACAACTCCCCTTCTCCCCCCTCCCTCCCAGGCTTGCCGTGGGGGAGGGTAGGTGAGCTGGTGCGTGGGGGGGTGCGCAGCAATTTTTTGAGGGCCTAGGGGCGGCAAATTTGTTAATCCGCCACTGCCCCCAACTAAAATCTCTCCAGCGCATCATCAAGGATCTACAACCTCTCCTGGAGGACAATCCCTCACTCTCACAGATCTTGGGAGACAGGCCAGTCCGCTCTTACAGACAGCCCCCAAACCTACAGCAACCACACAACAAAAACACAAACCCAGGAACCTATTCTTGCAACAAAGCCTGTTGCCAACTCTGTTCACATATCTATTGAGGGGACACCATCATAGGATCTAATCACGTCAGCCACACTATCAGAGGCTCATTCACCTGCACATCTACCAATGTGATATATGCCATCATGTGCCAGCAATGCCCCTCTGCCATGTACTTTGGCCAAACCGGACAGTCTCTACGTAAAAGAATAAACGGACACAAATCAGACGTCAAGAATTATAACATTAAAAAACCAGTCGGAGAACAATTCAGTCTCCCTGGCCACTTGATTACAGACCTAAAAGTCACAATATTACAACAAAAAAACCCTTCAAAAACAGACTCCAACAAGAGACTGATGAATTGGAATTAATTTGCAAATTGGACACCATTAAATTAGGCTTGAATAAAGACTAGCAGTGGATGGGCCATTACACAAAGTAAAACTATCTTCCCATGTTTATTTTTCCCCCCACTACAGTTCCTCACATCTTCTTGTCAATTGCTGGAAATGGGCCATTTTCATTACCACTACAAACAGTTCTTTTTCTTTCCTGCTGATAATAGCTCACCTTAAATGATCACTCTCGTTAGAGTGTGTATGGTAACACCCATTGTTTCATGTTCTCTGTGTATATCTATATAGCTATATATCTTCCTACTGTATTTTCCACTGCATGCATCCGATGAAGTGGGCTGTAGCCCACAAAAGCTTATGCTCAAATAAATTTGTTAGTCTTTAAAGTGCCACAAGTCCTCCTGTTCTTTTTTCACTTTACACGAACCGGCTCGAATACATTTTAAAAGAAACAAGACCATTGTTTCAGATGTGGCTGTGCAATGGCAGGCAAATTTGGTGGATATGCACCAGTTCTCCAAATGCAGCAGCGGTTTTAAGTACATCTTAACAGTGATAGACACTCTATCCAAATATGCCTGGGCCTTAGGTCTAAAAAACAAGACGGGTGTTGAGGTATCCAAGGCCTTTCAAGCTATTTTCAGCAAAGGTCGCGTGCCTCAAAAATTACAAACCGATCGGGGGGGAAAGAATTTTTAAACAAACCTTTAAGCAGATTATTAAAGTGGCATGGAGTTCACCATCTTGTTACTAATAATGAAGTCAAAGCAGAGGTTGTAGAGCAATTTAACAGAACTTTAAAAACTAGGATGTGGAGATATTTTACAGCCCATAATACCTTTTCCTACATTGATGTGTTACCTGACTTTAAAGAGTTACAACCAGCATTTCACAGACCAGACCCGCTGATGTTAACCCTTCAAATTCTTTGAAGGTATGGAAAATGGTTTACAGAGATGGTTTAAAATAACACCGGTTGTTGCCCCTAAATAATCCCCCAGAGGGGGATTCCACTCACTCTTCCTTTTCACAAATATCACCAAGACAGTGTCGTGGTACAGGCACCACTCTTGCAACCTCTCTAGGAGGTTGTATAGTTCTAAGCAGGCATAAGCGGTGGTGAAACAGGCTATGAAGACATTGGTATTGCCCGAGACAGAGTACCGGTCTTTTGCGTGCTTCCAAGACACACACGCGGTTTCATCGTCGATACACTCACAGGATGAAACCTTGTAATTGAGGGGAAACAGGTACTGAAAGAGTGGAGAAATTGGAGAGGGTCCAGAGAAGAGCAACAAGAATGATTAAAGGTCTTGAGAACATGACCTATGAAGGAAGGCTGAAAGAAATGGGTTTGTTTAGTTTGGAAAAGAGAAGACTGAGAGGGGACATGATAGCAGTTTTCAGGTATCTAAAAGGGTGTCATAAGGAGGAGGGGGAAAACGTGTCCACCTTAGTTAGCCTCTAAGAATAAACAAGAAGCAATGGGCTTAAACTGCAGCAAGGGAGGTTTAGATTGGACATTAGGAAAAAGTTCCTAACTGTCAAGGTGGTTAAACACTGGAATAAATTGCCTAGGGAGGTTGTGAAATCTCCATCTCTGGAGATATTTAAGAGTAGGTTAGATAAATGTCTATCAGGGCTGGTCTAGACAGTATTTGGTCCTGCCATGAGGGTAGAGGACTGGACACGATGACCTCTCGAGGTCCCTTCCAGTCCTTGAATCTATGGATCTATAAAATCTAAAGGTTTATTCATTAAAGGAAAAAGATACAGATGAGAGCTAGAATTGGTTAAATGGAATCAATTACATACAGTAATGGCAAAGTTCTTGGTTCAGGCTTGTGGCAGCGATAGAATAAACTGCAGGTTTAAATTAAGTCTCTGGAGTACATCCCCAGCTGGGATGGGCCATCAGTTCTTTGTTCAGAGCTTCAGTTTGTAGCAAAGTCCCTCCAGAGGTAAGAAACAGGATTGAAGACAAGATGGAGATGAGGCATCAGCCTTTTATAGTCTTTTCCAGATGTAGGAACACCTCTTTGTCCTTACTGTGGAAAATTACAAGCAAAATGGAGTTTGGAGTCATATGGACAAGTCCCTGCATACTTTGCTGACTTACAAGGCGCATCTGCCTTCTCTCAATGGGTCAGTTGTGTAGCTGATGGTCCTTAATGGGCCATCAAGCAGGCTAGGCAGAGCTAACACCAACTCATCTGGGATGTCACCCAGAAGCATAGCATAAGTTTGAAATACAGACAGGATAGAGCCAATATTCATAACTTCAACTACAAAATGACACATGAATACAGACAGCATAATCATAACCAGCAACCCATAACCTGGCCTTAGACCCCTTATATGACCCCCTTTACCTAAGATTTGGTGCCACTACAGGACCTTGGTTGCAACCATGTTCTATACGGTCCCAGTTCAAGTCAATAATGTGACACAGGCATCTTCCGGTTTGGTCATTTTCTTTAAAACACGGTCAGGGTCTGCACTAAATTGCACAGCATTTATCAAGGTCACCCCTTACGCTAAATGTTTTTGGGTTAGGCACAGACATTGCATAGCATAACCTATGGCAAGAACAATGTTTAATAAGCTTTCCAAATACAGCTCAGCACACAGGCCCCAGAGCTTGCAGTTTATATCTACTGAAGTCCAAGTCACACAGTCATGGCGCCGTTGGGCTGGCGCATCTATGACACAGCCCTCACAATCTTCAAAAAGCTTTTCCCTAAGGCAGTGATTAAGGACAGCATAAACAGCAACACATACAATAGACCTCATGACTTTTTTATGCTCACGACGTGGCACTGGCTCAGTTAGTTCCATGCCAAGCCTCATAAACTCCTCATAGCTGTCATCCTTGGAGTCCTCTTCAACAATTTGTATCGGCATTGAGCAAAAACAAGGAGAGCCCGGTTCATCTTCGCTGCTTGATGTAACGCTGTCCAGGGCCTGCGGGTCCTCTAGAAAGGCATCATCAAGCTGTCGAGAGATTTTCAGAAAAGAAACAGTGTAAGTTCCCACTGCTTGTTTTTAAACATACACAACCCTCCCACGCCCAGTTCCTAACCCCATTACACCCCATCATCAACAGTTACTTCTTCATCATTCATTTACCTGAGCAATGTCTTTTCCATTCGCCTTGTCCTCTGATGACTCAACTGAGCTGTGTTCGCCTTCCACCTCTAGTGGGGCGAACAATGAGAGGCCTTCATGCTCATTGGGGTGCCTCACGAGAGTTTGGGTTTCGGGTTCCGGCGTATCCATCAACGGCTGAGTCAAAGAGCCCTTGTGGGAACTGTCGCTGATGTAGCGCTTTCTCCACACAAGTCCAAAGGCCCTCAGGGCTAAAACAAAGTCCAAAGTGCTCACAGGGGTGGTGAAGGAGTCCATGTTTCCATGATTTCTAAAGCACGCATCCTTGGTAAAAGATGGCCTCGTCTGCCCCGGCGCTGGGACTTATGGGGTGATAGTGTTGCACTCTGATTGGCAGAGGGCGCTGGGAGGAGTTCTCAGAAGGGTGACACGGCCCTCATCTGGGCGGGTCACCCCGCCCTGGAACACCACCGATTGGTCAAATCTGCTCTGGGGGTGGTCCTATGCGGCCGAAACCCATCGCGATTGGTAGAGAGCATTGGGAGGAGTTCTTAGAGGGATCACACGAGCCACATCTGGATGGGTCCCCCCACCCTGGAACACCCCTGATTGGTCAAATCACCTCTTGGGGCAGGCCTATGGGGGCGAAACCCCTCCTGATTGGTAGAGGGCAGCGAGAGGAGTTCTTAGAGGGGTCACATGACACACTTTGCTTCCAGTCATGTGTCCACCTTGACCCCGGAAGTAATACCCCCATGGGTGGGGCTGCTGCTGAGAGGCGGGTGGGGCTTAAGGGGTCGAGGGTCGGAGTTTTAGGGGTCATGGGGCTGGTTTGGGTTTGATTGACGGTAGGGCCCTACTGGACACTCTTAGAGGCCCTTGCCTTCCAAAAGGGGGGCTTTGTGAATTTAGTATCAGCTCTTCTTGAAGGGAGGATTGATTCCTGAACCGCATGAGGTAAAGTAACAAATCCAGTGAGCTAGCCACACCCTCAATCTCATCCAAGCCCCCAGGCCCCCCTTCATCTTGGAATCTGGGTTTAAATGTCATACCCCAAGGAGAGTCTCTTATACATCAGTCTCTGTGTCCCAGGACAACAAGCCATTCTTCTCAGCCACTTTAGCCCATGCTTACCAGACCCGCTGGATGATAGGGAGAGGTTGGAATTTGTGGGCCCCTTCTGTTAGTGGGCCTGCTGGCAGGGTGGGATTCAGTAGGATGGAAACCGGACACCCTTGGAGGCCCTTGCCTTCCAAAAGGGTGGCTTTGTAAATTTAGTGTCGGGTGTTCTGGAACGAGAGTCCTTGGACATTCGGGACTTCACTTTGTTTTGAAGCTTGCTGAAGATTTGCTTGAGGCGCATTAACATCTCTTTGAGAACTTTGCTCCTTGAAGGAGATGGTGTCCTAACTCTGGAGGCCTTTGGTGACGTTGGGGGAGAACCGTCAGGACTCCCAGTTGCTTTCTCCCCAGCTTGCAAAAGCTCTGTTGTACTCGTAGCAAGGGACACCATCTTTGGTTGCCTGGTGGGAGCTGTTTTCCCCATGCCATCCTGCGCCTTGCTCTTGTCTGCCGGAAGGAGCCACAGCACTGCCATCTTGTTGTGGTTGATGTCAGATGCTGAGGAGTCTCCTGGAGTCCATCGCTGTGGAATTCCATGGGATCTTCTGGGCAAGTCAGCACCTGCAGAGCCAGCTGGTCTCTTCCATCGAAGCTTACTGCGCTTCTTGCAGATTTTGATTGGCGGTTGGTCCCTGGAGAGCTTTGAATTCACAGTTCCATCGAACCCATGTGAATCCATGATGTCTCGAAGACCATGAAGCTCAGCAGATGTCTCCTTCTGAGTTTTCTTACCCTTCATCTTTCCTGGATGTGCCTTGCGGCACTGCTGGCAAACTGAGACCTGGGCCACCAAGGGGCGGGAGCTGCTCAACATTTCCGTCAGGTGCTTGATCTGCAGGTCGTGTGCAGCCTGCCCAGCAATGAGAGAGTCAAGGGTGGATCTTGTTAGCTGCTCAGAGCCTGGGGCCTCTGGGGCAACCTGGTGGCATTGGGTCCTGGGAAGATCTGCCCTGCCCTCACCTGCCTGTGCCCCTGGCCCCAGGCAGGAGCCTTCTCCCAAGGTAACCTTCCTCTCCATGTGCAGCTCCAGCTTCTCTTCAGTCCCTTTGCTGTCACACACACTGGTAAGGGGCTTTCTCAACTCGCTCCTATAAATCTGGAGTGTCGCTTCGAGTGTCTTCTCTGCTATTGTGGTTCCTGGAGGTGGCAATGTCAGATCCATCCCTGCTGGCAGAATGCAGCGATCTGGGTTAGTCTGGTTTCCTGCCGCGCTATCATTCCTGCCCGTCTCCATGGTGGTATCTTCCACTGGCGTTGGAGGACGTGTGGAAGAAGAGGAGCTTGTGCTTTGCCTCCCTGTTTGCAGGAAATCGGTCTCCATCTCACTGAACTCCACACTGGCTCCCCTGGCTTGGACGGCGTGAGGCAGCTCTGCCGGGGGCTCTGGATCCAGGGTGAGCAGCCCCCTCTGCATGATGAGATGCTCACGCCTTATGTGGAGTTTGATGGGGTGGGCAGGCTGTTGTCCCATTGTTGGGAATGCCGCTGTCCTGTGCTTGCCTGGCTCCCTAGGGAGGCGGAGTGGCCCAGGCAGGGCAGTCTCTGTCTGGAGGGGAGCATCTCTGTGCGACTCTCTCACGATCTTAGGAAAAGCCTTCATTTCGATCTCCAAGCATTTCTGAGCCACGTGATCCTGCAGCTTGACCCACGACATGGGCACAAACCTGGCCAGGATGGCATCAGGGGATGCCATGATCCTGTGGGCCTTTTGGGGCAGAGGTCCCCAGGGGAAGACACATGGCTCCTGGATCTCCTGTGCATGCTGAGGCCTGGTGTCGGATCTCAGGGGCTTTGGGACCTTTGCTGGAAATCCACATTTGGGCCAATCTGTGTTGAATTCCCATTGCTGCTTGGTGTCCTGCTCACCCAGCAATGGCTCCCCCGGGATGGGGGTTTGTGGAGCAGCCAGCTGGCTCTGCAGATGCTTCTGTCGGATGTTGAAGTCTGAGCCATGGGCTGACAACTGGTCCAGACCTATGTTCTGCTCTCGCCGGTCTCGTCTGCTGTGGGCAGGAGGCCTGGGGAGAGGCTGGGCTTGGATGGGATGAGTGGATCCTTCCCAGCTTGCGACAGGCATGATCTCCCTTGTGTGGCAGAGGGGCTCTGACCAAGTCACGGAGGCTTCTCTCAGGGAAAAGGAGCTGGGACTCCAGAGGGGAGAGGTGGTGGATTCCATGGAGGAATAGGAGAACTGGCTCATCCCAGATGTCGACACACTCGGCCTGTGGGAGAGAGCAGACAGGGACAGATGGGACATGGCCCTGCTGAGCAAAGGCAGGGCTTGGGCACAGCCTTCCAACAGTAGTGCAATGGGGCAGTGCCTAGGCATGCATTGCACACCACACCCTGACACAAGGACATCAGCTGGGTAAGGAAGGACTGAGAGGGGGAGCTGGCACTCATTTTATCTAGAACGATAACCCCTTTGTCACACGCACATGTGCAGCACCTAGCACAATGGGGCCTTGAGCATGATCGGGGATCTACTGCTATTTTAATAGAAAGATTAGCTAACAAGAATTGGTTTGGGGGAGGAAGATGTGAGCATGTGTGTGTAACCCTTGCCAGAGGATGTTGTGAAGGCCAAGACTATAAACTCCAAAAGGGACTAGATACATTCATCAATGGCTATTAGTTAAGGTGGGCATGGATGGTGTCCTAGTCTCTGTTTGTCTGAAGCTGGGAATGGGCGACAGGGGATGGATCATTTGATGATTCCCTGTTCTGGTCATTCCCTCTGCTGCACTGGCATTGGCCAGTTTTGGTAGACAGGATACTGTGCTAGACGAACCTTTGGTCTGACCCAGTCTGGCTGTTCTTATGTTCTTACATTCTAACCCACTGGAAAACTGTCCTGTTCTAATGGCTGATACCCTAGAGGCTAACAACCTACCATTGCTCCCAGTTAATGGAGTTTCTCTGGTGGTGGAGGTCTGTGCTATGGTCCTGAAAATCCTGGGTTTAAACCCAGCTGATGACTCGTGTTTGGGGTGTATCACGTGGTGTCCCACTCACTGCTTGTAAGGTGCCTACTCTGGGGATTAGCTCTCGAGGTCAGTGCCCCTTCCAATTGTTGCATGTGGTCACTGTCACTCCCACAGTGACCCAGACAGTTCTCTTGTTCACTACCCCGCCGGTCCATGCCATGCCCTCGGGGGCTGGTAGGGAAACCTGGGCCCCCACTTCACACTGGGGTCCAGGCCAGGGACCCTCAACCCAGCAGTTCTGGGCTTCTATGAGGTGACATGATCACATGACCCTGCAGTGTCAAAGCAGCATCTCAGGAAACTTCTCAGGAAGGAGGAAGATTAGTATTTTCAAAGTCCTATTGTCCTTCCTAATGGCCCATCCAGGCTGATTGCCCACTGTTTGGGGGCATTCCCCTGGTGCAAGCACATTTGTAATTGATACAGAGCCCATATTCCTAACTTTAGATACAGAAATGATAGATCCATACAGATAGGATAATCCCATTCAGTAAATCAGAACCTTTCCAATGATATGTCACATGACCCATCTTGCATAAAACATACCTTAGTTATGCCATATTCATAGAACAATATTTCTATGTAGAATATGGGGCGTAATGTCACAGGGGTGAAGAAACATGTGGACAAGGGCGATCCAGTGGATATAGTGTACCTGAACTTTCAGAAAGCCTTTAACAAGGTCCCTCATCAAAGGTTCTTAAGCAAAGTAAGTTGTCATGGGATAAGAGGGAAGGTCTTCACATGGTTTAAAGATAGGAAACCAAAGGTAGGAATCAAAGGTGAGTTTATGAAGAGAGATAAATAGCAAGGTCCCCCAAGGATCTGTACTGGGTCCAGAGTTGTTCAACATCTTCATAAATGATCTAGAAAAGGGGGGAAACAGTGAGGTGGCCAGATTTGCAGATGATACAAAACTAAAGATCATGAAATCCAAAGCTGAATGGGCCCCATTTGCCAAACAAACTCTCCGGAACTCTCTGTACGACTGCCCTGTCCTCATCGTTATTTACCATTCTGTCAATCTTCGTGTTATCAGTACATTTTTATCAGCAGCATTTTGTATTTACTTCCAAGTCATTGAAAAGTCATTGAATAAATATTGAATAGCATCAGACCTAGTACTGATCCCTGCAGAGCCCCATTAGAAACACTCACATTCGACGAGCCCTTTGACAATTACTTTTTGAGATCTGTCAGTTAGCCATTAGCCTGTTCTCAATCCATTTAACCTGTGCTCCATTGATATTGTAGAGTGCTAATTTTTAATCCAAATGTCCTGCGGTACTTGTATGCATAAACGGGGGAATCTCAAGTTGGAGGAGAGAGGTTGTTTTACCTCTGTATTTGGCACTGGTGCAACCACTGCTGGAATCCTGTGTCCAGTTCTGGTGTCTAACATTCAGGAAGGATGTTGATAAATTGCAGAGGGTTCAGAGAAGAGCCATAAGAATGATTAAAGGATTAGAACACATGCCTTGTAGTGATAGACTTTTGGAGCTCGGTCAATGTCGCATGAAGAAGTTAAGGGTGGTTTGAGGAAAAGTCTATAAATACCTACCTGGGGAAGAAATCATTACAAATGGGCTCTTCAACCTAGCAGAGAAAGGTCTAACATGGTCCAATGGCTGGAAGTTGAAACTAGACAAATTCAGTCTGGAAAGAAGGCGTCCATTTTTAACAGTGAGAGAAATTAACCATTGGAACAATTGACCAAGGTCATGGTGGATTGATTCTCCATCACTGGCGATTTTTAAAATCAAGATTGGACATTTTAATAAAAGGTATGCACTGGGCATGATTGTGGGGAAGTTCTTTGGCCTGTGCTAGACAGGAAGGCCAGACTAGAAAGATCCCAATGGGCCCATCTTGCCTTGGAATCTATGAAAAACAACACCTTACACAAGTCTAAGTTTGTCACATCTATGTTTGACATGGCTCATCTTCCATAAAACATTGTTAACCTGCTTTAAATATATTCCCGTCCTTTAATTCTTTATTGATTGAATCCCATATCAGTTTGTCCATTATTTCAGGCTAACTGGCCTATAAGAAGCTAGGCCAACCTCCCGTAGCTTTTTGAATATTGACAAGACATTAGCACACTTCCAGCCTTCTGGAATTCCCTCAGGAATCCTACATTGGTTAAAAAATTAATGTCAGTGGGCCAATAACCTCCTGAGCCAGCTCTTTGAGGACTCTTGGGTGGAGATGATCCGAGCCTGCTGATTGAAAAATACTTTTGTTTGGTTCCTGCATTCAGCTGGCATCAATCCAGCCTTTCCATCTCTCTAGGAGTCTCACTTACCTCAGATCTGGCGAGCCTGATCACAGCATAAAAGACAACAAAGAGGAGATAGAGGAGGAGTGAATTCATTTCCTCGGGCTCAGGCACTAAGACACTCTCAACACAGACACTCTCAAAACAGCAACAAGTACCCAGGCTACACCTGAGGGCAGGTTGCTGCTCTGGCATCAGGCAGGCGCTGATGTCATCTCTAGGTCACATTGGGGCTGCCCTCCTGCAATCTCCTCTAGTCTGTGAGGTGTCAATGCTGTCCTTAGATCAGGAGATGGGATGGGGCAACCGCCCAAGTGGGCTGAGCTCAGAATAAGGCAGGAGAGAGGGCATCAGGTTTCCCAGGAAAACCCTGGGTCTTTTCCGAGCTCTATGACTCTCAAGCCCTTAGGCAAGGGACATTTTTTCCCTACTTGTGGGAACTCCTAAAACCCCTGTGACTGAGGCAGAATCTCCCAGCCTGAAGTGAGAAGCAGCCCTGAAGTGATTCTCTAGTGCTACCAGTGCAGTAAAACGTTCCTGGTATCGCCAGCCCAAGCATTCCAGCACCATGAGCTGGGCCCCACCAAAATCATGGGATTGGTTTCAAAATAATAAGATCTTCACAAAACATTCATCTGGGGAACTCTTCATTTGCCTTCTGGTGTCTGAGCCGCTAGGGTGCACTCAATTCATGTTCTCCAGCTTCTCTTTGCAACCATGAGGGCTTAAAATTGGCTAACAAATAAACTAAAAGAAAGAGCAGAGATTCTCAGATAAATCACTTGACTTCCAGCAGTGGGCGCTTTAAGAAAAGCACCCTATATCATAAGATAATAAAGAGCCCTACCTCTTATCTAACATGTTCAATCAGTAGATCTCAAAGCCCTTTACAAAGGAGGTCTGTAGCATTAGCCCCCATTTCGAGGTGGGAAATTGAGGCACAGAGAAGAGAAGTGACTTTACCAAGGTCACCCAGCAAGACAGTAGCAGAGCCAGGACTAGCACGTAAGTCTCCTGAGTTCCATCTAGTGCTCTATCCACTAGGCCACAATGCATTTGAAGTAAGGGGTCATAGTCAATACATTCCTGTAGTGGTTATTTTGGGCTATTCCAATACCATTGTTATTGAAGTTACACATTTTGACCTGTGGTCTGTGCTGGTACAGGGGCATCCTTGTTAAAATGAGTTTCTCACAGCATGTTGCATCTTTGTTCTTGTTAGGCCTGAACACAAGTTAACTGGACCATGTCTCCGATGTCCCCATGGGAAAGTTTAAAAGCCACTGAAGGCCTTGCAGTGCACTGACATACTGGGATTTTCAGAAAGCCTTTGACAACGTCCCTCAGCAAAGGCTCTTAAGCAAAGGAAGCTGTCATGGGATAAGAGGAAGGGTCCTCTCATGGATCAGTAACTGGCTGAACCATAGGAAACAAGGCATAGGAATACTGCATGCAGATGTGGTCTCCCCATCTCCAAAAAGATATCTTGGAATTGGAAAAGGTTCAGAAAAGGGCAACAAAAATGATTAGGGGTGTGGAACAGCTTGCATAGGAGGAGAGATTAATAAGACTGGGACTTTTCATCTTAGAAAAGACAACTACAGGGGATATGATAGAGGTCTATAAAATCATGATTTGTGTGGAAAAAGTAAATAAGGAAGTGTTATTTTCTCCTTCTCATAACAGAAGAACTAGGGGTCACCACATGAAATGAATAGGCAGCAGGTCGAAAAGAAACAAAAGGAAGTATTTCTTCACACAATGCACAGTCAACTCCTTGCCAAAGAATGTTGGGAAGGCCAAGACTATAAGAGGGTTCAAAAAAGAACTAGATAATTTCATGAAAGATAGGTCCATCAATGGCTATTAGCCAAGATGGGCAGGGATGCCCCACCGTGCTCTGAGTGTCTCTAGGTTCTGTTTACCAGAAACTGGAAATGGATGACAGAGGATGGATCACCTGATGATTCCCTGTTCTGGTCATTCCCTCTGAAACACCTGGCATTGGCCACTGTCGGAAGACCGGATACTGGGCTAGATGGACCTTTGGTCTGAGCCAGTGTGGCCATTCTTATGTTACAGCTGTTCAGCCTCATGGCTACCTGTGATGTCATAATCCTGCTCAGTTCTCCAGTCTTCCATGGAGTCTGGATGGAAAGACAGAGTAGATGTCACCTAGTGAGCTGGGCCTGTAAGAGAACCTGTGTTCAGGCAGAGAGGGGCTCCTGGGAGAGCAGAGTCAGGGCTCCATTAAAGAGCCGGAGTCAAGGGCCTGGCCTGAGTGTAACCCACCAAACTTTGATTACACCCGTACCTGTAATAATTCCATTGTATTGCAGGGACAGTGAGCAGGTTCAGTCTGTTCTGGCAGTGGAACGCCCACCTGTGGAGAACAACACAAATCTTCAAATTGGGACAGTTGGGGATGCCAGTACCCTGAGTTGCTCCGAAGTGGAGGAAAGACACCACAGTGTAGTAAAGCTGCTCAGACTAAACAAAAAAAAATCCTTCTGTTGATAAGACGACAATCTGTGGGTTAACTAAGACGCCTCATATATCGAAACATGCTCTTATCATTACAGCAATACAGCACATACCAGTCAAAGAAAAATAACAGTATCTAACATTCAGATTTCTTCAGTACTGAAAGGTACACGGGCCACTAATCCTATGCATTGAAAGCATGCGCTGCTTATTTGGCATTTATGTCCTCACACCCTCCTGAGCTGACCAAGCAGCAAGCACTCTGTTCTTTGAATAGTCTGGGATCCTTCTCCTGGCAGTTATCTGCTTGCTGCAGGTAGCCAAAGCAGGCCTGCGAACATCAGCCCTCGGGGCAGAGATCTTCAGCGCCCTTCCAATATGGCCGTCTCTCTCTGGGGCTGGCTGAACTGGCGGAACAGGTTGGCACCCTCTTTTTTTAAAATTTGGGAGTGGAATTGGCCCTCCACCCTTGGAGATGCCCTACTGAGCATATGTGACCCAAAGCGCCCTCTAGTCACACTCTGCATGTGATGGTAATAATCTTTGTACAAAATATGCCTTGTGAGGTACCATTTGAAAACTAACAACTCTCTGGTCAATCAGATCATGATACAACATTACATAGAGAGTTATGAGTTCCCCCTGTACGACATTACTTGTGAAAACCCGACAGCCCCTCCTAGGCAAACACTGTTAAAGAGGTCTGTCCTAAACAAAGGAATGGGGGTTTAGATAAGCAGCAAACAGGGGCATTAAGACAGCAGGGGAAGGAGATGGTAGTGAACAGAGCAATTTACATTTCAGCAAATGCAAGTGGGGGGAGGGGGAGGGAGAAGAGCACGAATAATGTTGATAGACCTTGGTTGTTGGCAGGCAGGATCCAACCTGGGACTTCTGGAGCTTAGTGCATGAGCCTCAACTGCATGAACTAAGAGCCAACCAGCTGTTAGCGAGGGCTGTAGAGCAGACTCATTGAACTGTCTCTATATGGTCTCGGTGCCACTAGATAGGACAGAGCACCACACCCAGGAGGTGTGTGGGATACAGACTTCCCCTCGCTGAGGAAGCACGTCCTGAGCTCAGAGACTTCCCGGTTGAAATCCCAGACAAGCCCCCACTTGTAACATTGACAGACCCCCGTTGGTGGCAAGCGGGATTGAACCTAGAACTTACTGCATGAATCTCTACCGCATGAGCTAAAAGGCTGCAGTACTCTCTCACTCACGCCCGTCACCCCAATCGGGGTATGAGCCGCCAACCACAGATCTCCAGAGTCCTCTATCCTGGGCCATTCGCTCTAGCTGGTTCCAGCACAGACACATTTGATCTCTCTCTCATTAAGTGGTCTTGGTGCCACTTGACAGGACAGGACGCCACACCCAGGAGGTGTGTGGGTTACACACGGAGCCTTCACCACCAGACTTCAGGTCGCCTTCCTCACAGCTGGGATAAACTTTGCTTTGAGGGGGATCCTTTAGAACAGTGGCTCTCAACCTTTTCTGTTGTGTATTTGGTTGTCATGGTTTTTGTTCCTATGGCAACTGAGTTAGATTATTAGGGGATAGCCCGGCCAGCTTTGGCCGGTTGAGTGAGCTCTTTGTCTGTAAATAAAATGGTAGTTTTGTTAGCTGTCTGCTGACTGACCTCAAGTGATTTCTTCCTAAACTGGCTGCCCCCAAGGGTATAACATTTTCAATCTACTGTGCCCCTTTCAGGAGTCTGATTTGTCTTGTGTACCCCCAAGTTTCACCCACAGGGGGAGGAGTGGCACTATATATGAAAGAAAGTGTAGATTCAAATGAAGTAAAAATCGTAAGCGAATCCACATGTTCCATAGAGTCTCTATGGATAGAAATTTCATGCTCTAGTAAAAATATAACATTAGGGATCTATTATCGACCACCTGACCAGGACAGTAATAGTGATGATGAAATGCTAAGGGAAATTAGAGAGGCTATCAAAATTAAGAACACAATAATAGTGGGGGATTTCAATTATCCCCATATTGACTGGGAACATTTCACTTCAGGACGAAATGCAGAGATAAAATTTCTCGATCCTTTAAATGACTGCTTCATGGAGCAGCTGGTACGGGAACCCACAAGGGGAGAGGCAACTCTAGATTTAATCCTGAGTGGAGCGCAGGAGCTGGTCCAAGTGGTAACTATAGCGGGACCGCTTGGAAATAGTGACCATAATACAATAACATTCAACATCCCTGTGGTGGGAAGAACACAACTGCCCAACACTGTGGCATTCAATTTCAAAAGGGGGAACTGTACAAAAATGAGAGGGTTAGTTAGACAAAAGTTAAAAGGTACAGTGACTAAAGTGAAATCCCTCTTTAGTTCGAATTCGGTACTCCACCCCAACGAGGGGAGTAGCGCTAAATTCGACATGGCTATGTCGAATTAGGCTAGGTGTGGATGCAAATCGAACTTACTAGCTCCGGGAGCTATCCCACACTGCACCACTCTGTTGACGCTCTGGACAGCAGTCCAAGCTCAGATGTTCTGATCAGCCATACAGGAAAAGCCCCGGGAAAATTTGAATTCCTTTTCCTGTCTGGCCAGTTTGAATCTCATTTCCTGTGTGGACGTCGTGGTGAGCTCAGCAGCACTGGCAGCGATGCAGAGCTCTCCAGCAGAGGAGTCCATGCAATCTCAGAGTAGAAAGAGGGCCCCAGCATGGACTGACCGGGAAGTCTTGGATCTGATCGCTGTGTGGGGCGATGAGTCTGTGCTTTCGGAGCTGCGCTCCAAAAAACGGAATACAAAGACCTACGAGAAGGTCTCCAAAGCCATGGCACTCAGAGGATACAGCCGGGATGCAACGCAGTGCCACGTGAAAATCAAGGACCTGAGACAAGGCTACCAAAAAATCAAAGCGGCAAACAGACGCTCCGGAGCCCAGCCCCAGACATGCTGCTTCTACGAGGCACTGCATGCCATTCTCGGTGGGTCTGCCACCACTGCCCCACCAGTGACTGTGGACTCTGAGGATGGGATAGTGTCGAGGGGCAGTTTCTCGGCGATGTTCGCCGATGGGGAAGATGAGGAAGGGTTTGTGGAGGACGAGGCAGGCGACAGCGGTTACAATACTGCTTTCCCCAACAGCCAGGATCTCTTCATCACCCTCACAGAGATCCCCTACCAACCCTCCCCGGCCATTAACCCGGAATCCGAATCAGGGGAAGGATCAGTCGGTAAGTGCTATAAACATGTAAACATTTATTTTTTAACAAAACAGGAATAAAAACTATATAAAAAGAAGGTCAATGCATATAGGGATCGAACAGAAATCCTCTTGGGACAGTTCTACGAAGCTCTCTGAGAGGTACTCGAAAAGCCTCCACAGGAGGTTCCTGGGGAGAGGTGCCTTGTTGGGTGCTCCGTGGAAGCACACTCTTCCGCGCCAGGCCATCCTGAGGTATAATGGGAGCATCGCCTCGACCAGCATGGCAGCATAGGGCCCTGGTCTGTGCAGGGATTCACGCAGCATTCGCTCTCTGTTTCTCCTGGAGACCCGCCTCAGGGTGATCTCGCTCGGTGACTGCTGCATCTAATTAGGGGAATTACTTTAATGTTACTATTGTGAATGCTTGACTTTTCCTTTGCATAACAATGACCGTCATTTAACAGCCACGTGTTGTAGGCTGCAGAGGAAAAGCATACAGGGATCTTTCCCGGGGACAGCCGCGAGGGGCTGGAACATGGGTCAGACTTTATGCTTTCCAGATTGCCTGCAGCAGGAGGGCACTGCTATCCATTAACTGTTAAGCAGCCTAAAGTTTACGGCTTACCAGGCCTGGCTGCTACACGGATTCTGCTGTCCTGCCCTGCTTGTCCGATCTCCAGTGCAAGACCCCAGGCAATGAAAGCGAATGCCGAAAATTCGAACTTGTCCTGAGAGCACATGAGATTAGGTGCCCTGTATGGTCTTGTTCACAGAAACTGAGTAGACTGTGTTCAGTGTTCGCAAACATGTATCTTTGGAAGGAAATCACTTCCTTTTTCCCATCACACAGCTGCGGCTCTTTCCCGAACTGCCCCGGCATCCCCCTCACAGAGGCTGGCGCAGATTAGGCGGCGAAAGAAAAAGACTCGGGACGAGATGTTCACTGAACTGATGGCCTGCTCCAGAGCCAAGGCGGCCCAGCAGAGCCAGTGGAGGGAGACCCTCTCTCAGCAGCAGCGCTCACACAGCGAACGGGAGGACAGGTGGCGGCAGGAAGACCAGCAGGTGACTCAAACGCTGCTTGGACTAATGAGGGAGCAAACGGACACGCTCCGGCGCCTTGTGGATGTTCTGCAGGACCGCAGGCAGGAGCAGAGAGCCCCCCTGAACTGTATCTGCAACCGCCCTCCCCCGCCACAAAGTCCTGCCCCCCCCTCACCCAAAATCACAAGAAGGAGGGGCGCTAGGGGCCGTGAAAACTGTCACTCCACCCCAGCAGAGCACTAGCGAAATAAGTACAGGTTAAAATTTCATACAGACAAAAGGAGAAAGTCATCAATTTGTCAGTAAGAGTGTGCTGTGACACATCTGTATTTTAGATCTGATTTTGTAAACAAGTCATTTCTAAGTGAACATAAGAACATAAGAACATAAGAAAGGCCGTACCAGGTCAGACCAAAGGTCCATCTAGCCCAGTATCTGTCTACCGACAGTGGACAATGCCAGGTGCCCCAGAGGGAGTGAACCTAACAGGCAATGATCAAGTGATCTCTCTCCTGCCATCCATCTCCATGCTCTGACAAACAGAGGCTAGGGACACCATTCTTACCCATCCTGGCTAATAGCCATTTATGGACTTAGCCACCATGAATTTATCCAGTTCCCTTTTAAACATTGTTATAGTCCTAGCCTTCACAACCTCCTCAGGTAAGGAGTTCCACAAGTTGACTGTGCGCTGCGTGAAGAAGAACTTCCTTTTATTTGTTTTAAACCTGCTGCCTATTAATTTCATTTGGTGACACCTAGTTCTTGTATTATGGGAAGAAGTAAATAACTTTTCCTTAGCCACTTTCTCCACATCACTCATGATTTTATATACCTCTATCATATCCCCCCTTAGTCTTCTCTTTTCCAAGCTGAAGAGTCCTAGCCTCTTTAATCTTTCTTCCTATGGGACCCTCACCAAACCCCTAATCATTTTAGTTGCCCTTTTCTGAACCTTTTCGAGTGCTAGAATATCTTTTTTGAGGTGAGGAGATCACCTCTGTACAGAGTATTCAAGATGTGGGCATACCATTGATTTATATAAGGGCAATAATATATTCTCAGTCTTATTCACTATCCCCTTTTTAATGATTCCTAACATCCTGTTTGCTTTTTTGACCGCCTCTGCACACTGCGTGGATGTCTTCAGAGAACTATCCACGATGACTCCAAGATCTTTTTCCTGACTCGTTGTAGCTAAATTAGCCCCCATCATATTGTATGTATAGTTGGGGTTATTTTTTCCAATGTGCATTACTTTACATTTATCCACATTAAATTTCATTTGCCATTTTGTTGCCCAATCACTTAGTTTTGTGAGATCTTTTTGAAGTTCTTCACAATCTGCTTTGGTCTTAACTATCTTGAGTAGTTTAGTATCATCTGCAAACTTTGCCACCTCACTGTTTACCCCTTTCTCCAGATCATTTATGAATAAATTGAATAGGATTGGTCCTAGGACCGACTCTTGGGGAACACCACTAGTTACCCCTCTCCATTCTGAGAATTTACCATTAATTCCTACCCTTTGTTCCCTGTCTTTTAACCAGTTCTCAATCCATGAAAGGACCTTCCCTTTTATCCTATGACAGCTTAATTTACGTAAGAGCCTTTGGTGAGGGACCTTGTCAAAGGCTTTCTGGAAATCTAAGTACACTATGTCCACCGGATCCCCCTTGTCCACATGTTTGTTGACCCCTTCAAAGAACTCTAATAGATTAGTAAGACACGATTTCCCTTTACAGAAACCATGTTGACTATTGTTCAACAGTTCATGTTTTTCTATGTGTCTGACAATTTGATTCTTAACTATTGTTTCAACTAATTTGCCGAGTACCGACGTTAGACTTACCGGTCTGTAATTGCTGGGATCACCTCTAGAGCCCTTTTTAAATATTGGCGTTACATTAGCTAACTTCCAGTCATTGGGTACAGAGGCCGATTTAAAGGACAGGTTACAAACCTTAGTTAATAGTTCCGCAACTTCACATTTGAGTTCTTTCAGAACTCCTGGGTGAATGCCATCTGGTCCCGGTGACTTGTTAATGTTGAGTTTATCAATTAATTCCAAAACCTCCTCTAGTGACACTTCAGTCTGTGACAGTTCCTCAGATTTGTCACCTACAAAAGCCGGCTCAGGTTTGGGAATCTCCCTAACATCCTCAGCCGTGAAGATTGAAACAAAGAATCCATTTAGCTTCTCCGCAATGACTTTATCGTCTTTAAGTGCTCCTTTTGTATTTCGATCGTCAAGGGGCCCCACTGGTTGTTTAGCAGGCTTCCTGCTTCTGATGTACTTAAAAACATTTTGTTATTACCTTTGGAGTTTTTGGCTAGTCGTTCTTCAAACTCCTCTTTGGCTTTTCTTATTACACTCTTGCACTTAAGTTGGCAGTGTTTGTGCTCCTTTCTATTTGCCTCACTAGGATTTGACTTCCACTTTGTAAAGGAAGTCTTTTTATCTCTCACTGCTTCTTTTACATGGTTGAACCACGGTGGCTCTTTTTGAGTTCTTTTACTGTGTTTCTTAATTTGGGGTATACATTGAAGTTGGGCCTCTATTATGGTGTCTTTAAAAAGGGCCCATGCAACTTGCAGGGATTTCACTTTAGTCACTGTACTTTTTAACTTTTGTTTAACTAACCCCCTCATTTTTGCATAGTTCCCCATTTTGAAATTAAATGCCACAGTGTTGGGCTGTTGAGGTGTTCTTCCCACCACAGGGATGTTGAATGCTATTGTATTATGGTCACTATTTCCAAGCGGTCCTGCTATAGTTACCTCTTGGACCAGCTCCTGCGCTCCACTCAGGATTAAATCTAGAGTTGCCTCTCCCCTTGTGGGTTCCCGTACCAGCTGCTCCATGAAGCAGTCATTTAAAGGATCGAGAAATTTTATCTCTGCATTTCATCCTGAAGTGAAATGTTCCCAGTTAATATGGGGCTAATTGAAATCCCCCATTATTATTGGGTTCTTTATTTTGATAGCCTCTCTAATTTCCCTTAGCATTTCATCATCACTATTACTGTCCTGGTCAGGTGGTCGATAATAGATCCCGAATGTTATATTTTTATTAGAGCATGAAATTTCTATCCATAGAGATTGTATGGAACATGTGGATTCGCTTCAGATTTTTACTTCATTTGAATCTGCATTTTCTTTCACATATAGTGCCACTCCTCCCCCTGCACGACCTGTTCTGTCCTTCCGATATATTTTGTACCCCAGAATGATTGTGTCTCATTGATTGCTCTCAGTCCACCAGGCTTCTGTGATGCCTATTATATCAATATCCTACTTTATCACCAGGCACTCTAGTTCACCCATCTTATTATTTAGACTTCTAGCATTTGTGTACAAGCACTTTAAAAACTTGTACCTGTTTATTTGTCTGCCCTTTTCTGATGTGCCAGATTATTTTTTATGTGACTGTTTAACATCTGATCCGGCCCTTACATTATACTTTTCAGTCCTCTGCTCCTGACTATAACCTGGAGATTCTCTATCATCAGACTCTCCTCTAAGAGAAGTCTGTGTCCGATCCACATGCTCCTCTGCAGCAGTCGGCTTTCCCCCATCTCCTAGTTTAAAAACTGCTCTACAACCTTTTTAATGTTTAGTGCCAGCAGTCTGGTTCCGCTTTGGTTTAGGTGGAGCCCATCTCTCCTGTACAGGCTCCTCCCATCCCAGAAGTTTCCCCAGTTCCTAATGAACGTGAACCTCTCTCCACCATCGTCTCATCCACGCATTGAGACTCTGAAGCTCTGCCTGCCTACCCGGCCCTGCGCGTGGAACTGGAAGCATTTCTGAGAATGCCACCATAGAGGTCCTGGATTTCAGTCTCTTCCCTAGCAGCCTAAATTTGGCTTCCAGGACATCTCTCCTACCCTTCCCTATGTCATTGAGCTTTGCGAACAGGGGCTGCTAACAGGGAGTTTCGCAAGGGAGTTCTCCAGGTGAAGGAGGAGCAAATACAGCATCCGTGGGGTAAGTGACTGTCTGCAGTGTGTGTTTGTTCGTGTTTGGGGGTTACTTGCTGTATGCTGAGCTTGTGTTTGTCAGTCTGTTTGTTTATTTGTTTGTTTGTTTGTTTGTTTGAAGGACCGTGTGCTGTGGCTGGCAGCGGGAAGACGTGAGCTTCAAAGGAAGGTTTGAAAGCTTGAAGCCTCTGGTAATTGGCTGAGCCTTAATCAGTGGGCGGGGCATTCACTCAGGCCAGGGCTTTATAAAGCCACGCACAAGCGACCAGGGGCTGCTAACAGGGAGTTTGGCAAGGGAGTTTGGAAGGGGAGTGGGAAGGGAGCGGGAGTCCCTTGTCGGTCCTAACCCTTCCCCTGTAGTCCCTTTCAAACCTATAAACCAAACAACATTTCAAAACCTCTTTCTGTAAACCACCCTTCCATTAACTAGGAGACAATGCAGGCAGAAGCCCAGCAGCAGAATGGGGGCTATCCAGTTTATTGCGCCGAGTGTAGCATGTATGATTACCTGCCCTGTGGGCGGGTGGCGTATGTGTGCAATCGGTCCAAAGAGCTCCTGCCCCTCAGAGACCATGTACGGACTTTGGAGGCCAGGGTGGTGGAACTGGAGGAGCTAAGAGAGGCAGAGAGGTATGTTGATGAGGCTTTCCGGGACACTGTAGAATTGTCCCACCTCCGCTCAGACAGCCCCTGCGCTGTTGAGGAGGAAGAACGACCCAGGGAAGCAGAGCAGTGAATGGGAGCAGTGGGAAACCTTCCCATAGTTGGGACCCTCCTTCCAGATGGTGCTGGGGTTGCCTCTCGCACTGGGGTTGCCTCTCCGGGGGAGGAAACTCCAGTTTCTAGGAAAAGGCAGGTGTTAGTAATGGGAGATTCGATTATTAGAAAGGTAGATAGCTGGGTTTGTGATGACCGGGAGAACCGTATGGTGACTTGCCTGCCTGGTGCGAAGGTTGCGGATCTCTCGAGGCATCTAGACAGACTTATGTGTAGTGCTGAGGAGGAGCCGGTGGTCGTGGTACATGTAGGCTTGCTGCCTATTAGTTTCATTTGGTGGCCCCTTGTTCTTGTATTATGAGAAGGAGTAAATAACACTTCCTAATTTACTTTCTCTCTACCACTCATGATTTTATAGACCTCTGTCATATCCCCCCTTAGTCGCCTCTTTTCCAAGCTGAAAAGTCCGATTCTTATTAATCTCCCCTCATACAGAAGCTGTTCAATACCTCAATCATTCTTGTTGCCCTTTTCTAAAACTTTTCCAATTCCAATAGATGTTTTTTGAGGTGGGGCGACCACATCTGCACACAGTATTCAAGGACAGGCCCTGGTAGCACATCTCTGATGAACCTGTGCTAGCAGGGAGCTGGAGAGGGTCCTAGAGCAGTTGTGGAGGCATAGGGATTCTGGGTGGGTGGGCTGAGCTCCCACTGGATCACTGAGATCTGTGCAGAACTTTGGGGATCCCTGGGTCCTTGGTCCCCCTTTACATTCAGAGAGAAGAAAGGGACCTCCCCTCCTGGAAAAATCTGAGGGAAATTTCCATGTACGGAGCCTTGTGGAATCTCCCTGGCCTGCCCTGAAACCTGGGTTTCTAATGCAGGAGAGGGGACTGCTGGGGAAAAATCTGGGCCTATATTATAATAATTATTATTTATTATATTTTATTTCAGCGAGATCACAGCTGTGACAACAGCATCGTTACCACTCGGCCACCCCCAAGGTTTCCTTGTGACTGATTGGAACCATAAGGAATAAAGCCTGCAGCAGGGCTGCCACTGCAGTCCAGCTGGATAGCATCACCCCACATCCCCTGTGATTTGGCCTCCTGCAGTTTGCCCTTGGCTGTCACAGGGGTTACAGCTGGTGCACACTAAGCCAAGCAGCTGAGGTTCCCTGATGGCCAAGTGTCCCCCAAGAGAATGTGCAGACCTGCTTCATAAAGACAGTAGCCTCCCTATCTGAATAGATGCTGCCTGCTGCCCATGCAGCCTCTCCGATGACTACATCTGCCCATGCTCCATGGTGAGTATTTTAATCTACACAGAAATCTGACATTCAAAGCGAGCTTGCAGTGTTAAAACCCTGATGCCCCAAGTAACAATTTTCTCAAGGAGTCCCATTTTTAGACGTTCCATGTGCTCTGGGCCCAATCCTGCCAGGGACTGAGGAAGAAGAGACCCCACGGAATATCAGTGACTCCTTCCCAAATTGTATCAAGTATATTTGCTGCTGGAAATTTAATCAGCAAATGCATTTTCAACAATTTTATTCTTTGACTTGATTGTGGATGCAGGAATTCAGAGCTGTGTTGCTCTGAGGGCATACAAGGAAGTCTCATTTTATGCGAGGATTCCGTTCCACGGTTAGCGCGTAAAGGGAAAACCACGTCTACTGAAACACCCATTGAGTTGAATGGCGGAAGGAATCGCCCGCACTAAAGATGCAGTTTTTATATTGTAATTTTCCCCTGTTTTCACCATCTGCACAAAGCTGAATTTGCACATGGTAAATGTGCCTAAGATGCGACTTGCCTGTATTTCTGTTTCCTGACTGGCTGAAGGCTCCAGCACTTCTGCCCTGAAGAAACCCCTCAGAGTTACAGGGCTATGTTCATCTCTTTCCCGTCTCTGGTTTCTGAGGGCCAAATGTCAGGCTCTGTAGCCTCCTTTCTCACGGGGTGAAATCCCGCCATTCTCCCACTCACAGACTGGGCCCTGGGCTACTGAGCAATGTGGCTGGAGCACTGAGCACTGTGCCTGCTCAATAGGTCTGGCTGGGTTTGTACCTGTGGTTGGCATGTGTGTGCCAAAGTACAGCTGTGTAAATGTTATGCCAAAACTTTTCATTGTAATACAAATATTACAAACAAAAATTTCATGACATAGATGCATATTGAAAGCCAGCGGCAGAGTTGTTGGAATTGCAACAGGAAGGAGCAGTGGTAACTTTACTGCTTAACAGCTTTTGCTTTAGAAAATTTTTCAGAAGTACCCCACATACTGTTTGCAATGGGTTTGTGCTATGAACTCTCTGTTCAGTGAACAGCTGTATGGTACTCTCCTCTGCTAACGGAGCAGAAGCCATTTGTAATACTTACATTCAGGGTCATGCACACAGTAACTCTACAATACCTGTGCAAGACTTTCCAAAAAGTCCTGAGAGAACAGAACCGCTGGTCTGTGTTTCAGCAAAGAGTAGAGCAGAGGTGCAGGAAAGAGCAGTGTAATAGTTTTTTATGTAATTTACCTCCATCACCTGTTAAAAAAGCATGGCTGAAGTAACTAGCACACTCAACTGGATATTAGTGCAAACCTAGTGTTTGCACTATTCACTCATTTGCGATGATAACCTCTCCCTCATCCAGCTGAAGTAACTGTCCATGTTAGCTTGTAACATACCAGATAACTACAATCCCTTGCATGGGGAGCAGATGCGGGTCCTGTGAGGATGAAAGGGAACCTGTAGGATGATCAAACTCTCTGGATTCAGTCAACATAGGCCAGGCAAAGCACTTCAGCTTCTCTTGGAGGGATTCTTGGGGGTCAGAGTGTATCACTGGGAGCATTTGGTAAGGGAAAGTTAATAGATCCCGGTTCTGATCGAATTTACACACGTAAATCTGGAGTGATGCCGTTATTGAATTCAGAACCAGACCCTGAAAATTTATCCCATGTGCTGCAAAGAGGCAGCGGCATCATTTGAACTCACAGGAGCAGAGAAAATAAAAACATAATGTATATAATGAGGCAATGAAACACGTTTATGAATAACTTAAATGCAGGACAGATAAACACAATGACCATTTTCACCACGCACTTGCCATATGTGTACACACATGTCATGATACAATGGGCCACACTTTGAAGTTGAGGGCCGGAAAGGGTGTCTGTGTGAATGTCATTATTGCAAACTCACCCAGTGCTCAAGTAGGCTGTGGAACTCTGATCCACAAGATATCAATGGGGCCAAGGGATTAGCAGGATTCAAAGAGGGACTGGATTTACACCACAAAATATGTCTAACTAGTGGGTGCCTGGGGGAAACTTTCCCTTGGAGCAGTCAATCTCATAGCTCCCTATTGCAGGGATTCTTCCATCTTCCCCTGACGCATGTGTAACTGTTTACTGGGCTAGAAGGACTGCAGGTCTGATCCAGTCTGGCAGTGCCTATCTTCCTATTGGCATATCCTATTGGGGGTGTAAATCCAAATCTATGTTTTTTCTGATCTTCCTTGAGCTTCTGGGAATCCTAGATTTGCACTCAGAGCAGAAAGATGTCTCCTTAAATATCATCTACATTCCTGTTCTTTTTCCTTTCAGGAAGGAAAGTTCAAAACTTCTCGAACCTGCCCAGTATGGTATGTCAGCTGTCAATGACACCAAATTCACACCTGCAGTGTTCCTTCTCACTGGGATACCTGGGCAGGAAGACGTCCATCTCTGGGTCTCTGTCCTCTTCTGTTTCATGTATGAAATTTTGATAGTAGGAAATTCAGTCATTCTGTTCATTATAAAAACAGATCCAATCCTCCATGAGCCCATGTACATTTTCCTTTCCATGTTGGCCCTCACAGACCTTGGCTTATTGATAGCCAGCATGCCGACGATACCGGGCCTATTCTTATTTAACTCGAGAGATCAGCCTTGATGCTTGTTTTGCCCAGATGTTCTTCATCCACTCTCTGCAATTCATTGAATCCTGTGCTCTTGTTGATGGCATTTGTCCGCTTCATCGCAATCTGTAACCAGCTGAGATATGCCTCCATCTTAACCCTGCCGAGAATAGCCAAGATGGAACTGGTGTTTATGCTAAGAGCAGTGGCAGTAATATTTCCACTCCCCTTTCTCCTGAAACAGTTCCGATTCTTTCGAGCCAATGTCCTCTCCCATTCCTACTGCCTGCACCAGGACGTCATGAAGCTGGTTTGTTCAGACATCACAGTCAATAACATCATCAGTCTCTGTGTCACAGGACAACAAGCCATTGTTCTCAGCCACTTGGGCCTATGCTTACAAGGCCTGCTGGTTGCCAGGGAGATGGTGGAATTAGTGGGCCCCTTCTGTTAATGGGCACACTGGCAGGATGGGATTCAGTAGTATGGAAACCGGAAATAGTATAAGGGACCTACCATCAATCAAACCCTAACCCCTCCCCTTGGCCGCTTAAACCCTGCCCCTTGACCTCTTAAGCCCCGGCCACCTGTCACTGGAAGTCCCACCCATGGGGAATATTACTTCCGGGGTCAAGGAGGACACACGACTGGAAGCAAAGTGTGTCATGTGACCACTCTAGGAACTCCTCCCACTGCCCTCTACCAATCAGGAGGGGTTTCTCCCCCGTAGGCCCAACCTGAGAGGAGATTTGTCCGATCAGGGGTGTTCCGGGCATGGTGACCCATCCGGAAGTGGTTCGCGTGACCCCTCTAAGAACTCCTCCACTGCCCTCTGCGAATCACGATGGGTTTCAGCCACACAGTTCCACCCTGAGAGCAGATTTGACCAATCAGTGGTGTTCCAGGCTGGGGTGACCTGCCCAGAAGAGGGTCATGTCACCCATCTAAGAACTCGTCCCAGTGCCCTCTGCCAATCAGCGCGCAGCACTCTCACCCCATAAGTCCCAGCAATCGGGGCAGAAGAGGCCATCTTTACCATGAACACGTGCTTTAGAAATCATGGAAACATGGACTCCTTCACCGCCCTGGTGAGAACTTCAGACTTTGTGTTAGCCCCGAGGGCCTTTGGACTTGTGTGGAGAAAGCGCTACACGAGCGACAGTTCCGACGAGGGCCCTTAGACTCAGCCGTTGATGGATACGCCAGAACCTGAAACCCAAACCCTCGTGAGGCATCCCGATGAGCATGAAGGCCTCTCGTTGTCCACCCCCCTAGAGGTGGAAGACGAACGCAGCTCAGGGGAGTCGCCAGAGGACAAGGTGAACAAAAAAGATGTCGCTCAGGTAAATGAATGATTAAGAAGTGACGGTTGATGATGGAGTGTAATGAAGTTAGGAACCGGGAGGTTGTGTAAATCTAAAAACAAGCAGTGGGGTGCTTACACTGTTTCTTTTCAGAAAATCTCTCAACAGCTCGATGATGCCTTTCTAGAGGCCTTTGAGAACTGACATCGGTAGTCTCGTGGGAGCAGTGATGAGCTGCCAAAATATTAACAACAGGTTCTCTCCTCCTCACCCTACGAGGGGGTCGTGCCCACCCGGGGGTCATGCCCCATCCAACACCCCATGTTCCTTGATACCCCCCGGGACCCCTGCCCCATCCACCCCCCTTCCCTGTCCCCTGACTGTCCCCTGCCGCCCAATCCAACCCCTCCTCTGATTTCTGAGGGCCCCTTGGGACCCCTGCCCCATCCAACCACACCTTCTCTTTGTTCCTGCCCCCCACCACTCCATCCAACCCCTGCTCCTTCTTGACTGCCCCCACGAACCCTTGCCCCCATTCAATCCCCCTGTTCCCTGCCCTCTGACCGCCCCAATCCCTATCCACTCCCCCACAACCCACCAAACTCCCCTGCCCTCTTCCAACACCCGGTCCCTGCCCCCTTACCGCGCTACCTGGAGCCACTCAGCAGCGGACGGATCCGCTCAGCCGGGACTGGGACCGGCGCTGAGGGGGGCCCGAGCCGAGCCGGCCAGAGCCGCTCGGCCGGGACCTGGACCGGTGCCGGTGCCTGTGCTGCGAGGTCCGGGCAGGAGCTGCTTGGCCGGGACTGGGACGGGCAGTGCGGGGCCCGAGCCGAGCCAGCCAGAGCCGCTCGGCCAGGACCTGGACCGGTGCCGGTGCCGCGAGGTCCAGGCAGGAGCCACTCGGTCGTGACCGGCACCACGGGCCCGGGGCCCGAGCCGAGCCGCAGCCGCTTGGCCGGGACCGGCACCGGCGCAGCGGGACCCGCGCCGGGCCGACGCCACTGGGACCAGAGCCGGGGGGCTGGGCCAGGACTGAGCAGGGGAGCTCAGCCAGGGCAGGCCGGGGCGAGGCCAGAGGAAGCCGCCGGCCTGAGCCGGACTGGGCTGTGCCATGCCTCTCTGGAGCCCTCCTCACGCCTGCCCCCAGCTTACCTGCCTGCTGCTTGTTTCAGGCTTCTCGCGAACATCTGATTCGCGGGAAGCAGGGGAGGGGGAGGAGAAGGAGGGCGGAGTGTTCAGGGGAGGAGAGGGAAGTGAGCTGGGGCCGGGGGCCGGGTGGATAGCTGCCCAAGCTTTAGTTAAATTTAAAAGCTGCTTTAGAACCGGTTTTCCTGGAACAACCGGTTCTAAAAGGGTTTCTAAATTTAACAACCAGTTCCTGCGAACCAGTGGGAACTGGCTCCAGCTCACCACTACGTGCATCAGCTGTTTTTGCTCATGTCTGAGACACAGATCTCAAGAGGAAAATCCGGAAAAGGACAAAATGGAAGAATGAACCAGCTCAGACTCCCTTATGGTAGGGGTCGTGGTGTCCATTTTTACAGGCGGCTGTGAAAAGTCGTGTTAAAGCAGGCAATTAATGATACTTATTTATTTAAATGTGTCAATATGAATGTGTCCCCCTTCATATTTGTGTTAGTAAAAGACGGTACCAGTAACAGTCATTTCTACACAGGCAGCTCTGTTAAATAAAATATATTACATTGCCGGGGAAGTAGGGAGCATCAGCGGGGTGAACCCTCTTTCTCAAGTGGCCAGAAAGCATAGTAAAACTTTAAATAGAAGACAGGTAACAGTTTGGCTTTCAGAGAAGGACACTTACACTTTACACATTTCCATCCCACCATCAACCTCAGCCTGGACCATTCCACACAAGAGATCCACTTCCTAGACACTACAGCACTAGTAAACGATGGCCACCTAAACACCACCCTATACCGGAAACCTACTGACCACTATACTTACCTACATGCCTCCAGCTTTCATCCAGACCACACCACTCAACCCATTGTCTACAGCCAAGCTCTACGATACAATCGCATTTGCTCCAACCCCTCAGACAGAGACAAACACCTACAAGATCTCTATCAAGCGTTCTTACAACTACAATCCCCACCTGCTGAAGTGAAGAAACAGATTGACAGAGCCAGAAGAGTACCCTGAAGTCACCTACTACAGCACAGGCTCAACAAAGAAAGTAACAGAACGCCACTAGCCATCACCTTCAGCCCCCAACCAGCGGTGTATTATCGCCTAGGCCAACAAAGCCTAGGCCTAGGGCGGCAAATTTGCTCACCCCCCCTCCCCAACTCTGCCCCTTCTCCAAATCCCTGGCCCACCTTGTCCCCCAGGCGCACCGCACTTCCCTCCTTCCACCTCCCTCCCAGGCTTGCCACGCGAAAGCACTGGGAGGGAGGGAGAAGTGAGTAGTGGTGCACTCAGAGGAGGTGGAGCAGAGGTGAGCTGCAGCCCGCGGGTGCGGGGAGTAAACCGGGGGTGGGGGTGGGAACCGCTCCCCGCCTCAGATCATTTCCGCTCCATCGCCGCCATCCCCCGAGCGCGCCAAAACTCCCCTTCTCCCCCCTCCCTCCCAGGCTTGCCGTGGGGGAGGGTAGGTGAGCTGGTGCGTGGGGGGGTGCGCAGCAATTTTTTGAGGGCCTAGGGGTGGCAAATTTGTTAATCCGCCACTGCCCCCAACTAAAATCTCTCCAGCGCATCATCAAGGATCTACAACCTATCCTAAAGGACAATCCCTCACTCTCACAGATCTTGGGAGACAGGCCAGTCCGCTCTTACAGACAGCCCCCAAACCTACAGCAACCACACAACAAAAACACTAACCCAGGAACCTATCCTTGCAACAAAGCCTGTTGCCAATTCTGTTCACATATCTATTGAGGGGACACCATCACAGGACCTAATCACATCAGCCACACTATCAGAGGCTCATTCACCTGCACATCTACCAATGTGATATATGCCATCATGTGCCAGCAATGCCCCTCTGTCATGTACTTTGGCCAAACCGGACAGTCTCTACGTAAAAGAATAAACGGACACAAATCAGACGTCAAGAATTATAACATTAAAAAACCAGTCGGAGAACAATTCAGTCTCCCTGGCCTCTTGATTACAGACCTAAAAGTCACAATATTACAAAAAAAACCCTTCAAAAACAGATTCCAAGAAGAGACTGCTGAATTGGAATTAATTTGCAAATTGGACACCATTAAATTAGGCTTGAATAAAGACTGGGAGTGGATGGGCCATTACACAAAGTAAAACTATTTCCCCATGCTTATTTTTCCCCCCACTACAGTTCCTCACATCTTCTTGTCAATTGCTAGAAATGGGCTATTTTCATTATCACTACAAACAGTTCTTTTTCTCTCCTGCTGATAATAGCTCACCTTAACTGATCACTCTCCTGACAGGGTGTATGGTAACACCCATTGTTTCATGTTCTCTGTGTATATCTATATAGCTATATATCTTCCTACTGTATTTTCCACTGCATGCATCCGATGAAGTGGGCTGTAGCCCACAAAAGCTTATGCTCAAATAAATTTGTTAGTCTTTAAAGTGCCACAAGTCCTCCTGTTCTTTTTTCACTTTACACGAACCGGCTCGAATACATTTTAAAAGAAACAAGACCATTGTTTCAGATGTGGATGTGCAATGGCAGGCAAATTTGGTGGATATGCACCGGTTCTCCAAATGCAGCAGCGGTTTTAAGTACATCTTAACAGTGATAGACACTCTATCCAAATATGCCTGGGCCTTAGGCCTAAAAAACAAGACGTGTGTTGAGGTATCTAAGGCCTTTCAAGCTATTTTCAGCAAAGGTTGCGTGCCTCAAAAATTACAAACCGATCGGGGGAAAGAATTTTTAAACAAACCTTTAAGCAGATTATTAAAGTGACATGGAGTTCACCATCTTGTTACTAATAATGAAGTCAAAGCAGGGGTTGTAGAGCGATTTAACACAACTTTAAAAACTAGGATGCGGAGATATTTTACAGCCCATAATACCTTTTGCTACATTGATGTGTTACCTAACGTTAAAGAGTGGAGAAATTGGAGAGGGTCCAGAGAAGAGCAACAAGAATGATTAAAGGTCTTGAGAACATGACCTATGAAGGAAGGCTGAAAGAAATGGGTTTGTTTAGTTTGGAAAAGAGAAGACTGAGACGGGACATGATAGCAGTTTTCAGGTATCTAAAAGGGTGTCATAAGGAGGAGGGAGAAAACCTCTCCACCTTAGTTAGCCTCTAAGAATAAACAAGAAGCAATGGGCTTAAACTGCAGCAAGGGAGGTTTAGATTGGACATTAGGAAAAAGTTCCTAACTGTCAAGGTGGTTAAACACTGGAATAAATTGCCTAGGGAGGTTGTGAAATCTCCATCTCTGGAGATATTTAAGAGTAGGTTAGATAAATGTCTATCAGGGCTGGTCTAGGCAGTATTTGGTCCTGCCATGAGGGTAGAGGACTGGACACGATGACCTCTCGAGGTCCCTTCCAGTCCTAGAATCTATGAATCTATAAAATCTAAAGGTTTATTCATAAAAGGAAAAAGATACAGATGAGAGCTAGAATTGGTTAAATGGAATCAATTACATACAGTAATGGCAAAGTTCTTGGTTCAGGCTTGTAGCAGCGATAGAATAAACTGCAGGTTTAAATTAAGTCTCTGGAGTACATCCCCAGCTGGGATGGGCCATCAGTTCTTTGTTCAGAGCTTCAGTTTGTAGCAAAGTCCCTCCAGAGGTAAGAAACAGGATTGAAGACAAGATGGAGATGAGGCATCAGCCTTTTATAGTCTTTTCCAGGTGTAAGAACACCTCTTTGTCCTTACTGTGGAACATTACAAGCAAAATGGAGTTTGGAGTCATATGGACAAGTCCCTGCATACTTTGCTGACTTAAAAGGCGCATCTGCCTTCTCTCAATGGGTCAGTTGTGTAGCTGATGGTCCTTAATGGGCCATCAAGCAGGCTAGGCAGAGCTAACACCAACTCGTCTGGGATGTCACCCAGAAGCATAGCATAAGTTTGAAATACAGACAGGATAGAGCCAATATTCATAACTTCAACTACAAAATGACACATGCATACAGACAGCATAATCATAACCAGCAACCCATAACCTGGCCTTAGACCCCTTATATGACCCCCTTTACCTAAGATTTGGTGCCACTACAGGACCTTGGTTGCAACCATGTTCTATACGGTCCCAGTTCAAGTCAATAATGTGACACAGGCATCTTCCGGTTTGGTCATTTTCTTTAAAACACGGTCAGGGTCTGCACTAAATTGCACAGCATTTATCAAGGTCACCCCTTACGCTAAATGTTTTTGGGTTAGGCACAGACATTGCATAGCATAACCTATGGCAAGAACAGTGTTTAATAATCTTTCCAAATACAACTCAGCACACAGGCCCCAGAGCTTGCAGTTTATATCTACTGAAGTCCAAGTCACACAGTCATGGCGCCGTTGGGCTGGCACATCTATGACACAGCCCTCACAATCTTCAAAAAGCTTTTCCCTAAGGCAGTGATTAAGGACAGCATAAACAACAACACATACAATAGACCGCATGACTTTTTTATGCTCACGACGTGGCACTGGCTCAGTTAGTTCCATGCCAAGCCTCATAAACTCCTCATAGCTGTCATCCTCGGAGTCCTCTTCAACAATTTGTATCGGCATTGAGCAAAAACAAGGAGAGCCCGGTTCATCTTCGCTTCTTGATGTAACGCTGTCCAGGGCCTCCGGGTCCTCTAGAAAGGCATCATCAAGCTGTCGAGAGATTTTCAGAAAAGAAACAGTGTAAGTTCCCACTGCTTGTTTTTAAACATACACAACCCTCCCACCCCCGGTTCCTAACCCCATTACACCCCATCATCAGCAGTCACTTCTTCATCATTCATTTACCTGAGCAAAGTCTTTTCCATTCACCTTGTCCTCCGATGACTCAACCGAGCTGTGTTCGCCTTCCACCTCTAGTGGGGCGAACAATGAGAGGCCTTCATGCTCATTGGGGTGCCTCACGAGAGTTTGGGTTTCGGGTTCTGGCGTATCCATCAACGACTGAATCAAAGAGCCCTCGTGGGGACTGTCGCTGATGTAGCGCTTTCTCCACACAAGTCCAAAGGCCCTCGGGGCTAAAACAAAGTCCAAAGTGCTCACAGGGGTGGTGAAGGAGCCCATGTTTCCATGATTTCTAAAGCACGCATCCTTGGTAAAAGATGGCCTCTTCTGCCCCGGCACTGGGACTTATGGGGTGATAGTGTTGCACTCTGATTGGCAGAGGGCGCTGGGAGGAGTTCTCAGAAGGGTGACACGGCCCTCATCTGGGCGGGTCACCCCGCCCTGGAACACCACCGATTGGTCAAATCTGCTCTGGGGGTGGTCCTATGCGGCCGAAACCCATCGCGATTGGTAGAGAGCATTGGGAGGAGTTCTTAGAGGGATCACACGAGCCACATCTGGATGGGTCCCCCCACCCTGGAACACCCCTGATTGGTCAAATCACCTCTTGGGGCAGGCCTATGGGGGCGAAACCCCTCCTGATTGGTAGAGGGCAGCGAGAGGAGTTCTTAGAGGGGTCACATGACACACTTTGCTTCCAGTCATGTGTCAACCTTGACCCCGGAAGTAATACCCCCATGGGTGGGGCTGCTGCTGAGAGGCGGGTGGGGCTTAAGGGGTCGAGGGTCGGGGTTTTAGGGGTCATGGGGCTGGTTTGGGTTTGATTGATGGTAGGGCCCTTCTGGACACTCTTAGGGGCCCTTGCCTTCCAAAAGGGGGGCTTTGTGAATTTAGTATCAGCTCTTCTTGAAGGGAGGATTGATTCCTGAACCGCATGAGGTAAAGTAACAAATCCAGTGAGCTAGCCACACCCTCAATCTCATCCAAGCCCCCAGGCCCCCCTTCATCTTGGAATCTGGGTTTAAATGTGATACCCCAAGGAGAGTCTCTTATACATCAGTCTCTGTGTCCCAGGACAACAAGCCATTCTTCTCAGCCACTTTAGCCCACGCTTACCAGACCCGTTGGATGATAGGGAGTGGTTGGAATTTGTGGGCCCCTTCTGTTAGTGGGCCTGCTGGCAGGGTGGGATTGAGTAGGATGGAAACCGGACACCCTTGGAGGCCCTTGCCTTCCAAAAGGGTGGCTTTGTAAATTTAGTGTCGGGTATTCTGGAACGAGAGTCCTTGGACTTTCGGGACTTCACTTTGTTTTGAAGCTTGCTGAAGATTTGCTTGAGGCGCATTAACATCTCTTTGAGAACTTTGCTCCTTGAAGGAGATGGTGTCCTAGCTCTGGAGGCCTTTGGTGACGTTGGGGGAGAACTGTCAGTTGCTTTCTCCCCAGCTTGCAAAAGCTGGTCTCTTCCATCGAAGCTTACTGCACTTCTTGCAGATTTTGATTGTCGGTTGGTCCCTGGAGAGCTTTGAATTCACAGTTCCATCGAACCCATGTGAATCCATGATGTCTCGAAGACCATGCAGCTCAGCAGATGTCTCCTTCTGAGTTTTCTTACCCTTCATCTTTCCTGGATATGCCTTGCGGCACTGCTGGCAAACTGAGACCTGGCCTGCCAAGGGGCGGGAGCTGCTCAACATTTCCGTCAGGTGCTTGATCTTCAGGTCGTGTGCAGCCTGCCCAGCAATGAGAGAGTCAAGGGTGGATCTTGTTAGCTGCTCAGAGCCTGGGGCCTCTGGGGCAACCTGGCGGCATTGGGTCCTGGGAAGATCTGCCCTGCCCTCACCTGCCTGTGCCCCTGGCCCCAGGCAGGAGTCTTCTCCCAAGGTAACCTTCCTCTCCATGTGCAGCTCCAGCTTCTCTTCAGTCCCTTTGCTGTCACACACACTGGTAAGGGGCTTTCAACTCACTCCTATAAATCTGGAGTGTCGCTTCGAGTGTCTTCTCTGCTATTGTGGTTCCGGGAGGTGGCTATGTCAGATCCATCCCTGCTGGCAGAGTGCAGCGATCTGGGTTAGTCTGGTTTCCTGCCGCGCCATCATTCCTGCCCGTCTCCATGGTGGTATCTTCCACTGGCGTTGGAGGACGTGTGGAAGAAGAGGAGCTTGTGCTTTGCCTCCCTGTCTGCAGGAAATCGGTCTCCATCTCACTGAACTCCACTCTGGCTCCCCTGGCTTGGACGGCGTGAGGCAGCTCTGCCGGGGGCTCTGGATCCGGGGTGAGCAGCCCCCTCTGCATGATGAGATGCTCACGCCTTATGTGGAGTTCGACGGGGTGGGCAGGCTGTTGTCCCATTGTTGGGAATGCCGCTGTCCTGTGCCTGCCTGGCTCTCTAGGGGGGCGGAGTGGCCCAGGCAGGGCAGTCTCTGTCTGGAGGGGAGCATCTCTGTGCGACTCTCTCACGATCTTAGGAAAAGCCTTCATTTCGATCTCCAAGCATTTCTGAGCCACGTGATCCTGCAGCTTGACCCACGACATGGGCACAAACCTGGCCAGGATGGCATCAGGGGATGCCATGATCCTGTGGGCCTTTTGGGGCAGGGGTCCCCAGGGGCAGACACATGGCTCCTGGATCTCCTGTGCATGCTGAGGGCTGGTGTCGGATCTCAGGGGCTTTGGGACCTTTGCTGGAAATCCACATTTGGGCCGATCTGTGTTGAATTCCCATTGCTGCTTGGTGTCCTGCTCACCCAGCAATGGCTCCCCCAGGATGGGGGTTTGTGGAGCCCCCATTTGGCTCTGTAGATGCTTCTGTCGGATGTTGAAGTCTGAGCCATGGGCTGACATCTGGTCCAGACCTATGTTCTGCTCTCGCCGGTCTCGTCTGCTGTGGGCAGGGGGCCTGGGGAGAGGCTGGGCTTGGATGGGATGAGTGGATCCTTCCCAGCTTGCGACAGGCATGATATCCCTTGTGTGGCAGAGGGGCTCTGACCAAGTCACGGAGGCTTCTCTCAGGGAAAAGGCGCTGGGACTCCAGAGGGGAGAGGTGGTGGATTCCATGGAGGAATAGGAGAACTGGCTAATCCCAGATGTCGACACACTCGGCCTGTGGGAGAGAGCAGACAGGGACAGATGGGACATGGCCCTGCTGAGCAAAGGCAGGGCTTGGTCACAGCCTTCCAACAGTAGTGCAATGGGGCAGTGCCTAGGCATGCATTGCAAACCACACCCTGACACAAGGACATCAGCTGGGTAAGGAAGGACTGAGAGGGGGAGCTGGCACTCATTTTATCTAGAACGATAACCCCTTCGTCACACGCACATGTGCAGCACCTAGCACAATGGGGCCTTGAGCATGATCGGGGATCTACTGCTATTTTAATAGAAAGGTTAGCTGACAACAATTGGTTTTGGGGAGGAAGATGTGAGCATGTGTGTGTAACCCTTGCCAGAGGATGTTGTGAAGGCCAAGACTATAAACTCTAAAAGGGACTAGATACATTCATCAATGGCTATTAGCTAAGGTGGGCAGGGATGGTGTCCTAGTCTCTGTTTGTCTGAAGCTGGGAATGGGCGACAGGGGCTGGATCATTTGATGATTCCCTGTTCTGGTCATTCCCTCTGCTGCACTGGCATTGGCCAGTTTTGGTAGACAGGATACTGTGCTAGACGAACCTTTGGTCTGACCCAGTCTGGCTGTTCTTATGTTCTTACATTCTAACCCACTGGAAAACTATCCTCTTCTAATGGCTGATACCCTAGAGGCTAACAACCTACCATTGCTCCCAGTTAATGGAGTTTCTCCGGTGGTGGAGGTCTGTGCTATGGTCCTGAAAGTCCTGGGTTTAAACCCAGCTGATGACTTGTGTTTGGGGTGTATCACGTGGTGTCCCACTCACTGCTTGTCTGGTGCCTACTCTGGGGATTACCTCTCGAGGTCAATGCCCCTTCCAATTGTCGCATGTGGTCACTGTCACTCCCACAGTGACCCAAGACAGTTCTCCTGTTCACTGCCCCGCCGGTCCATGCCATGCCCTCGGGGGCTGGTAGGGAAACCTGGGCCCCCACTTCACACTGGGTTCCAGGCCAGGGACCCTCAACCCAGCAGTTCTGGGCTTTCCTCTCCCAGCCTGGACTGCTTCCTACTACTCCTGGTTCCCCTCCTTGCTCTGGGGCACCAGCTCCAAACACTCCCCCCTCTTCCCAGGGAGGGGCTGCCCTTTCCCAGCCGCAGCCCCTGTCTCCTGCCAGCTTCCTGGCTTTATAGGCCCCGTCTGTTCCTGCCAGCTGAGCCTGCTTGGGATCAATTCCCTGCTCCCCGGCTCTTCCTGCAGGTGCACTCTGTGGAGTTCATGGGCCTGCCTGGCCATCGGAGCCCCTTCCAGTGCTGTGTGGGGTGGACACCCCCTCACAGGGTGTCATTGGATTCCTTTTTCCTTCAAACACAGCACGGGCAGGTTCTAGACAGTCACCTGCTGGCAGATATTGCCCTACAGAAGGATTTGATCCTACTCACAACCCCAACTTGTAGTCTCTGCATTTCATTTCTGATAATCCCTCACCTCACTTTCACTGGTATCTCACCTTGGAAGCTAAAGCCTCCTAGTGGCTTTTTCCCTGTTATTTTAGGATCCTGGAGTGTCTGGTTTTCCCTGCTCCCTCCTCTCTACATTCACTCTCCCCTCCCACCCAGCCCCCAGTCTGGTGTCCCCTGGTCAGTTGCCTTACGGTATCAGAACTTCATCCAGGTGTCTGGCCAAGTACTGTACCCTCCTCTCAACGAGCCTGAGGTGCTGGGGCAAGGGGAGCTTCTCCAGGTGCACAGAGCAGCTGTGGAACAGGGAGAGCAGATAGCTGAGTGCAGGCCCTGCCCTCAGGCCCTCTTTTACCCAGAGGGGCGGCACCGAAAGGCTCCCTGTCCCGTTCTCCACTGAGGCAGCCTCCTCTCCTGCAATACCTGGGCCTTGGATGTTCTGGTTTGGGGTTAGCTGGATTGTTAGGCGAGCCCTGTCTAGTGCTGAGGAGGTGAGAGTGTATCCTGCTGGCAGCGTGTGTATCATGTCCCGCCCACAGAAGCTAATCAACATATAGGATAACAGCCTACTATAGCTGCCAACTAATGCAGCTACCTCTTCAGCTCTAAGGGGTGCTTTATGCTGCAGAGCTGAAGGTCCAGGGTTCAAATCCTGCTGGGAACCCATGCCGGGGGACTGGAGGAGGGGCCGTTACACAAGTGCTGCTGGATCCCTTTCACCCTACTCATCGTACCAGAAAGGCCAGCCTTCCTCCTGACCTCTCCACCTCACCTCCCCGGGGTGCACGGGGCTGCTCCCAGAAAACATTTTCTCCCCCTCTTGGGATGGGAGGATGGTCCAGTCCAGTCGACACAATCTACCCCGCCCCCACTGCCCCAGGTTAAATGAGCCATATGATGCTCGAGGAAGGGAATGACCCACTGTACAATGCGTGGGGGTGGATTAGAGATGGCACTTCTGCTGGGTGGGAATGAATTGCAGGCGTCTAAAGGAGAAGAGTTGCTTGCGTGGTACATAGGTCGGGGCAGGGGAGGGATTACTCGGGTGAGGATGAATTGCATGACGCTAAAGGAGGGGACTGACCCACTGCAGATTCATGGAGGGGGGCATTGCTTACCACGTCTCTGGGGATGCACCAGCCTCCTCCAACTCTTCCTCACAGCACCCAAAAGCTGCCAGAAGTGAGACATAAAGGAGACATTGAGCTGCTTGGGCACCCTCTGCTTCCTAGCAGCCTATTGCCCCAGATTTCAGGGGCAGCCTGTGAACGGAGCCCCAGCCAGTGCCTCTGCCCGACTCTGGGCACGACTGCGCCTTCGCAGGAAGAGGGGAGGCTGGTGGGGGAATAGACCCTATTTCTCTGCTTTGCATGGGGCCTGAGTCTGCCACCGAAGCTGTGGGGTCAGGGGCTGCTTACCTTTTGCTTTCTTCTTTTTCTTTCCGTGTCTCCTCTTCCTCGGAGAAGCCTGCCACACACAGAGAAAGCAGCAGGTTAGAAGAGAACTCCTCAATAAACCTGGGAGAACAATGAGCCAGAGGTGATTGCCATGTGGGGCCAGGGGGAAGTTTTTCCTTGTGGAAGAGTATTGCACTATGAGGCCTCATGGGTAGGCATTGTGCTTTCCTGTGATGCAGACAATGTAGGGCACACAGCACAACCCATAACAGGGGTCACTGGAACAATCCAGGGGTTGGAGAAACAGGGATTGCTGGTACCAGGAACCTGCAGAGTTTATAAGCATTGAAGGAGACAGCCTGCAAAGTTCTCTCTCCTGCAGAGATGACAAAACTCTGCAGGTTTTAGGATTTCAGGGTATGCAACTAATCCCAGATACCATGCACGGAATTCAGACCTTGGGGGAAAAATCCGACCTCTGGACAACAGTGTTTCCTAGATACATATTTAGGGAGTGCATGATATCGGGGTTTTATCTGCATGCATTTGGGATGGCCATGCTACTCCTGAGTGGTGAAGCCATGAATGGGTTATCCAAATCCACGCAAACAAGTGCTGATAAAACCCCAATATCATCCTTAAACAGCAGCTCTTTTACACCAAAACACAACAATAACAGTTTGGCATGAGTTCAGCCCACTTGCCTGGGAGCTGCAAAGTTTCTTGAAGGTAAACTGCACTGCTTGCAGCTTAACTAGCCAGGTATTCCTTTCACAGGCTAGATCTTTCTCGCCTGGGCTCAGCCCCTGCCCTCCTCCCCCACAGTTTAGTTCCTTTATTTCTCCAGGTGTTTTCAGCAGGCTTCCTTTTTTGGGCAGGGAGATGGTGGAGAAGAACCTAGATTAACTCCCTTCTAAGCCTTAAATAGGATTTGGCTATGACAGGAATCCTTTGTCTCCCAGTTTGACCCCCCCACTCCCTCCTAATGGAAAAATACCACCAGTCCAAAATGATGTCCATCTGAGGGAACTGGGATTGTTTAGTCTGCAGAAGAGAAGAATGGGGGTGGGGATTTGATAGCTGCTTTCAACTACCTGAAAGGGGGTTCCAAAGAGGATGGATCTAGACTGTTCTCAGTGGTAGCAGATGACAGAACAAGGAGTAATGGTCTCAAGTTCCAGTGGGGGAGGTTTAGGTTGGATATTAGGAAAAAACTTTTTCACTAGGAGGGTGGTGAAGCACTGGAATGGGTTACCTAGGGAGGTGGTGGAATCTCCTTCCTTGGAGGTTTTTAAGGGCAGGCTTGACAAAGCCCTGGCTGGGATGATTTAGTTGGGAATTGGTCCTGCTTTGAGCAGGGCGTTGGACTAGATACCTCCTGAGATTCCCTTCCAACCCTGATATTCTATGGATTCTATGATTCTATGAGGTGACATGATCACATGACCCTGCAGTGTCAAAGCAGAATCTCAGGAAACTTCTCAGGAAGGAGGAAGATTAGTATCTTCAAAGTCCTATTGTCCTTCCTAATGGCCCATCGAGGCTGATTGCCCACTGTTTGGGGGCATTCCCCTGGTGCAAGCACTTTTGTAATTGATACAGAGCCCATATTCCTAACTTCAGATACAGAAATGATTCATCCATACAAATCGGATAATCCCATTCAGTAAATCAGAACCTTTCCAATGATATCTCATATGGCCCATCTTGCATAAAACATACCTTAGTTATGCCATATTCATAGAACAATATTTCTATGAAGAATATGGGGTGTAATGTCACAGGGGTGAAGAAACATGTGGACAGGGGCGATCCAGTGGATATAGTGTACCTGAACTTTCAGAAAGCCTTTAACAAGATCCCTCATCAAAGGTTCTTAAGCAAAGTAAGTTGTCATGGGATAAGAGGGTAGGTCTTCACATGGACCAGTAACTGGTTTAAAGATAGGAAACCAAAGGTAGGAATAAATGGTGAGTTTATGAAGAGAGATAAATAGCAAGGTCCCCCAAGGATCTGTACTGGGACCAGAGTTGTTCAACATCTTCATAAATGATCTAGAAAAGGGGGGAAACAGTGAGGTGGCCAGATTTGCAGATGATACAAAACTAAAGATCGTGAAATCCAAAGCTGAATAGGCCCTCCTTGTTCCCAGATGCATAACTCTGTGTTGGGCTGTGTGAAAATGCATTTTATTTGAATGGGCCCCATTTGCCAAACAAACTCTCCAGAACTCTCTGTATGACTGCCCTGTCCTCATCGTTATTGACCATTCTGCCAATCTTCGTGTCATCAGTACATTTTTATCAGCAGCAATTTTGTATTGACTTCCAAGTCATTGAAAAAATATTGAATAGCATCAGACCTAGTACTGATCCCTGCAGAGCCCCATTAGAAACACCCACATTCGATGAGTCCTTTGACAATTACTTTTTGAGATCTGTCAGTTAGCCATTAGCCTGTTCTCAATCCATTTAACCTGTGCTCCATTGATATTGTAGAGTGCTAATTTTTAATCCAAATGTCCTGCGGTACTTGTATGCATAAACAGGGGAATCTCAAGTTGGAGGAGAGAGGTTGTTTTACCTATGTATTTGGCACTGGTGCAACCACTGCTGGAATCCTGTGTCCAGTTCTGGTGTCTAACATTCAGGAAGGATGTTGATAAATTGCAGAGGGTTCAGAGAAGAGCCATAAGAATGATTAAAGGATTAGAACACATGCCTTGTAGTGATAGACTTTAGGAGCTCAGTCAATGTCGCTTAAAGAGGTTAAGGGTGGTTTGAGGAAAAGTCTATAAATACCTACCTGGGGAAGAAATCACTACAAATGGGCTCTTCAACCTAGCAGAGAAAGGTCTAACATGGTCCAATGGCTGGAAGTTGAAACTAGACAAATTCAGACTGGAAAGAAGGCGTCCATTTTTAACAGTGAGAGGAATTAACCATTGGAACAATTGACCAAGGTCATGGTGGATTGATTCTCCATCACTGGCAATTTTTAAAATCAGGATTGGACATTTTAATAAAAGGTATGCACTGGGCATGATTGTGGGGAAGTTCTTTGACCTGTTCTAGACAGGAGGGCCAGACTATAAAGATCCCAATGGGCCCATCTTGCCTTGGAATCTATGAAAAACAACACCTTACACAAGTCTAAGTTTGTCACGTCTATGTTTGACATGGCCCATCTTCCATAAAACATTGTTAACCTGCTTTAAATATATTCCCGTCCTTTAATTCTTTATTGATTGAATCCCATATCAGTTTGTCCATTATTTCAGGCTAACTGGCCTATAAGAAGCTAGGCCAACCTCCCGTAGCTTTTTGAATATTGACAAAACATTAGCACACTTCCAGCCTTCTGGAATTCCCTCAGGAATCCTACATTGGTTAAAAAATTAATGTCAGTGGGCCAATAACCTCCTGAGCCAGCTCTTTGAGGACTCTTGGGTGCAGATGATCCGAGCCTGCTGATTGAAAAATACTTTTGTTTGGTTCCTGCATTCAGCTGGCATCAATCCAGCCTTTCCATCTCTCTAGGAGTCTCACTTACCTCAGATCTGGCGAGCCTGATCACAGCATAAAAGACAACAAAGAGCAGATAGAGGAGGAGTGAATTCATTTCCTCGGGCTCAGGCACTAAGACACTCTCAACACAGACACTCTCAAAGGAGCAAGAAGTCCCCAGGCTACACCTGAGGGCAGGTTGCTGCTCTGGCATCAGGCAGGCGCTGATGTCATCTCTAGGTCACAATGGGGCTGCCCTCTTGCAGTCTCCCTCTAGTCTGTGAGGTGTCAATGCTGTCCTTAGATCAGGAGATGGGATGGGGCAACCGCCCAAGTGGGCTGAGCTCAGAATAAGGCAGGAGAGAGGGCATCAGGTTTCCCAGGAAAACCCTGGGTCTTTTCCGAGCTCTATGACTCTCAAGTCCTTAGGCAAGGGACATTTTTTCCCTACTTGTGGGAACTCCTAAAACCCCTGTGACTGACGCAGAATCTCCCAGCCTGAAGTGAGAAGCAGCCCTGAAGTGATTCTCTAGTGCTACCAGTGCAGAAAAACATTCCTGGTATCGCCAGCCCAAGCATTCCAGCACCATGAGCTGGGCCCCACCAAAATCATGAGATTGGCTTCAAAATAATGAGATCTTCACAAAACATTCATCTGGGGAACTCTTCATTTGCCTTCTGGTGTCTGAGCCGCTAGGGTGCACTCCATTCATGTTCTCCAGCTTCTCTTTGCAACCATGAGGGCTTAAATTTGGCTAACAAATAAAATAAAAGAAAGAGCAGAGATTCTCAGATAAATCTTTTGACTCCAGCAGTGGGCGCTTTAAGAAAAGCACCCTATATCATAAGATAATAAAGAGCCCTACCTCTTATCTAACATGTTCAATCAGTAGATCTCAAAGCACTTTACAAAGGAGGTCTGTAGCATTAGCCCCCTTTTCGAGGTGGGAAATTGAGGTACAGAGAAGAGCAGTGACTTTCCCAAGGTCACCCAGCAAGACAGTAGCAGAGCCAGGACTAGCACTTAAGTCTCCTGAGTTCCATCTAGTGCTCTACCCACTAGGCCACAGTGCATTTGAAGTAAGGGGTCATAGTCAATACATTCCTGTAGCGGTTATTTTGGGCTCTTCCAATACCATTGTTATTGAAGTTACACATTTTGACCTGTGGTCTGTGCTGGTACATGGGCATCCTTGTTAAAACGAGTTTCTCACAGCAGGTTGCATCTGAGTTCTTGTTAGGCCTGAACACAAGTTAACTGGACCATGTCTCTGATGTCCCCATGGGAAAGTTTAAAAGCCATTGAAGGCCTTGCAGTGCACTGACATACTGGGATTTTCAGAAAGCCTTTGACAAGGTCCCTCAGCAAAGGCTCTTAAGCAAAGGAAGCTGTCATGGGATAAGAGGAAGGGTCCTCTCATGGATCAGTAACTGGCTGAACCATAGGAAACAAAGCGTAGGAATACTGCATGCAGATGTGGTCTCCCCATCTCCAAAAAGATATCTTGGAATTGGAAAAGGTTCAGAAAAGGGCAACAAAAATGATTAGGGGTGTGGAACAGCTTGCATAGGAGGAGAGATTAATAAGACTGGGACTTTTCATCTTAGAAAAGACAACTACAGGGGATATGATAGAGGTCAAATCATGATTTGTGTGGAAAAAGTAAATAAGGAAGTGTTATTTACTCCTCATAACAGAAGAACTAGGGGTCACCACATGAAATGAATAGGCAGCAGGTCGAAAAGAAACAAAAGGAAGTATTTCTTCACACAATGCACAGTCAACTCCTTGCCAAAGAATGTTGGGAAGGCCAAGACTATAAGAGGGTTCAAAAAAGAGCTAGATAATTTCATGAAAGATAGGTCCATCGATGGCTATTAGCCAAGATGGGCAGGGATGCCCCACCATGCTCTGAGGGTCTCTAGGTTCTGTTTACCAGAAACTGGAAATGGATCACAGGGGACAGATCACTTGATGATTCCCTGTTCTGGTCATTCCCTCTGAAATACCTGGCATTGGCCACTGTCGGAAGACCGGTTACTGGGCTAGATGGACCTTTGGTCTGACCCAGTGTGGCCATTCTTATGTTACAGCTGTTCAGCCTCCTTGCTACCTGCTCAGTTCTCCAGTCTTCCATGGAGTCTGGATGGAAAGACAGGGTAGATGTCACCTAGTGAGCTGGGCCTGTAAGAGAACCTGTGTTCAGGCAGACAGGGGCTCCTGGGAGAGCAGAGTCAGGGCTCCGTTAAAGAGCCGGAGACAAGGGCCTGGCCTGAGTGTAACCCACCAAACTTTGATTACACCCGTACCTGTAATAATTCCATTGTATTGCAGGGACAGTGAGCAGGTTCAGTCTGTTCTGGCAGTGGAACGCCCACCTGTGGAGAACAACACAAATCTTCAAATTGGGACAGTTGGGGATGCCAGTACCCTGAGTTGCTCCGATGTGGAGGAAAGACACCACAGTGTAGTAAAGCTGCTCAGACTAAACAAAAAAAAATCCTTTTGTTGATAAGACGACAATCTGTGGGTTAACTAAGACGCCTCATAAATTGAAACATGCTCTTATCATTACAACCAGGGGCGGCTCCAGGCCAACAGCATGCCAAGCGCGTGCTTGGTGCGGCACGCGGGGGGGGCGCCGCCGCCGCGGGAGGGCGGCGCGGCGCCCGTCCGTGACCTCTCCTGAGGAGCAGCGAGAGACGCGACGACGACTCGGCGCAGCGGCGTGCCGCGCGCGTTGGGCCGCGCTGAGGCCGCTGGCGCCTCTGATTACAGCAATACAGCACATACCAGTCAAAGAAAAATAACAGTATCTAACATACAGATTTCTTCAGTACTGAAAGGTACACGGGCCACTAATCCTATGCATTGAAAGCATGCGCTGCTTATTTGGCATTTATGTCCTCACACCCTCCTGAGCTGACCAAGCAGCAAGCACTCTGTTCTTTGAATAGGCTGGGATCCTTCTCCTGGCAGTTATCCGCTTGCTGCAGGTAGCCAAAGCAGGCCTGCGAACATCAGCCCTCGGGGCAGAGATCTTCAGCGCCCTTCCAATATGGCCGTCTCTCTCTGGGGCTGGATGAACTGGTGGAACAGGTTGGCACCCTCTTTTTTTAAAATTTGGGAGTGGAATTGGCCCTCCACCCTTGGAGATGCCCTACTGAGCATATGTGACCCAAAGCGCCCTCTAGTCACACTCTGCATTTGATGGTAATAATCTTTGTACAAAATATGCCTTGTGAGGTACCATTTGAAAACTAACAACTCTCTGGTCAATCAGATCATGATGTAACATTACATAGAGAGTTATGAGTTCCCCCTGTACGACATTACTTGTGAAAACCTGACAGCCTCTCCTAGGCAAACGCTGGTAAAGAGGTCTGTCCTAAACAAAGGAATGGGGGTTTAGATAAGCAGCAAACAGGGTCATTAAGACAGCAGGGGAAGGAGATGGTAGTGAACAGAGCAATTTACATTTCAGCAAATGCAAGTGGGGGGAGGGGGAGGGAGAAGAGCACGAATAATGTTGATAGACCTTGGTTGTTGGCAGGCAGGATCCAACCTGGGACTTCTGGAGCTTAGTGCATGAGCCTCAACTGCATGAACTAAGAGCCAACCAGCTGTTAGCGAGGGCTGTAGAGCAGACTCATTGAACTGTCTCTAAATGGTCTCGGTGCCACTAGATAGGACAGAGCACCACACCCAGGAGGTGTGTGGGTTACAGACTTCCCCTCGCTGAGGAAGCACGTCCCGAGCTCAGAGACTTCCCGGTTGAAATCCCAGACGAGCCCCCACTTGTAACATTGACAGACCCCCGTTGGTGGCAAGCGGGATTGAACCTAGAACTTACTGCATGAATCTCTACCGCATGAGCTAAAAGGCTGCAGTACTCTCTCACTCACGCCCGTCACCCCAATCGGGGTATGAGCCGCCAACCACAGATCTCCAGAGTCCTCTATCCTGGGCCATTCGCTCTAGCTGGTTCCAGCACAGACACATTTGATCTCTCTCTCATTAAGTGGTCTTGGTGCCACTTGACAGGACAGGACACCACACCCAGGAGGTGTGTGGGTTACACACGGAGCCTTCACCACCAGACTTCAGGTCGCCTTCCTCACAGCTTGGATAAACTTTGCTTTGAGGGGGATCCTTTAGAACAGTGGCTCTCAACCTTTTCTGTTGTGTATTTGGTTGTCATGGTTTTTGTTCCTATGGCAACTGAGTTAGATTATTAGGGGATAGCCCGGCCAGCTTTGGCCGGTTGAGTGAGCTCTGTGTCTGTAAATAAAATGGTAGTTTTGTTAGCTGTCTGCTGTCTGGCCTCAAGTGATTTCTTCCTAAACCGGCTGCCCCCAAGGATATAACATTTTCAGTCTACTGTGCCCCTTTCAGGAGTCTGATTTATCTTGTGTAGCCCCAAGTTTCACCTCACTTAGAAACGACTTGTTTACAAAATCAGATCTAAAATACAGATGTGTCACAGCACACTCTTACTGACAAATGGATGACTTTCTCCTTTTGTCTGTATGAAATTTTAACCTGTACTTATTTCATTAGTGCTTGTTATGTAGCCTTCTGTAAAACTAGGCAAATATCGACAGGAGTTGATGTGCTCCCTAGAAGACCTCTGTGTACCCCGTGCCCCTGGTTGACAACCACTGCTTTAGAAGAATCAGCTTCCAAGACTCAATGGACTAGAAAAGAAAGAGGCAGACAACCCCACATTCTTTCACCTAAGAAAACAAAAGCACCAGCACCTTTGGGCCCCTGGAAGAGAGCCTGAGCAAGGGGAGAGCCAGTCACCATTTTGCTGGGAGACTGTGGCTGAGAGAAACCATCTTGAACAGAGCCTGTGTGAAATAAGGCATACATTGATATTGGTGAGAGTAATTAATCACTGGAGCAATTTACCAAAGGTTGTAGTGGATTCTCCATCACTGACAACTTTTAAATCAAGACGGGATGTTTTTCTAAAAGATCTGCTGTAGGAATGATTTTGGGGAAGTTTTCTGGCCTGTGTGATACAGCATTCCGGCCTTGGAATCTGTGAAAGCAAGATCTATGAATCTTGGAATCTCATGATTTGGGAGGCCTGACTTGTGATGTCTGAATGTACTGGGTCATGAATGCTCTCCTTTCCTTATTCAGAATTTATTTTCAGGGAATATAATGTACTATCGAGGAGACAGTGTGTTCCAATGGGCAGAGCACTGGCTGGGCAGTCAGGAAACCTCAGTGCAGTCGCAGCTCTGCCACTGACTTGTTGCATGAGCCTGGATGAGTCGCCTCTCTGTACCTCAGTTTCCTCATGTGTTTAATACTGCCCTTTGAAATTTCTATCCATAGAGATTCTATGGAACATGTGGATTTGCTACAGAGTTTTACTTCATTTGAATCTGCATTTTCTTTCACATATAGTGCCACTCCTCCCCGTGCACGGCCTGTTCTGTCCTTCCGATATATTTTCTACCCCGGAATGATTGTGTCTCATTACTTGCTCTCAGTCCACCAGGTTTCTGTGATGCCTATTATATCAATATCCTCCTTTATCACAAGGCACTCTAGTTCACCCATCTTATTATTTAGACTTCTAGCATTTGTGTACAAGCACTTTAAAAACTTGTCCCTGTTTATTTGTCTGCCCTTTTCTGATGTGCCAGATTCTTTTTTATGTGACTGTTTAACATCTGATCCGGCCCTTACATTATCCTCTTCCGTCCTCTGCTCCTGACTATAACCTGGAGATTCTCTATCATCAGACTCTCCCCTAAGAGAAGTCTGTGTCCGATCCACATGCTCCTCTGCAGCAGTCGGCTTTCCCCCATCTCCTAGTTTAAAAACTGCTCTACAACCTTTTTAATGTTTAGTGCCAGCAGTCGGGTTCCACTTTGGTTTAGGTGGAGCCCATCTCTCCTGTATAGGCTCCTCCCATCCCAGAAGTTTCCCCAGTTCCTAATGAACGTGAACCCCTCCTCTCTCCACCATCGTCTCATCCACGCATTGAGACTCTGAAGCTCTGCCTGCCTACCCGGCCCTGCGCGTGGAACTGGGAACATTTCTGAGAATGCCACCATAGAGGTCCTGGATTTCAGTCTCTTCCCTAGCAGCCTAAATTTGGCTTCCAGGACATCTCTCCTACCCTTCCCTATGTCATTGAGCTTTGCGAACAGGGGCTGCTAACAGGGAGTTTCGCAAGGGAGTTCTCCAGGTGAAGGAGGAGCAAATACAGCATCTGTGGGGTAAGTGACTGTCTGTAGTGTGTGTTTGTTTGTGTTTGGGGGTTACTTGCTGTGTGCTGAGCTTGTGTTTGTCAGTCTGTTTGTTTGTTTGTTTGTTTGTTTGTTTGTTTGAAGGACCATGTGCTGTGGCTGGCAGTTGGAAGCCGTGAGCTTCAAAGGAAGGTTTGAAAGCTCGAAGCCTCTGGTAATTGGCTGAGCCTTAAACAGTGGGCGGGGCATTCACTCAGGCCAGAGCTTTATAAAGCCACGCACAAGACCCCAGGCTGCTAACAGGGAGTTTCGCAGGAGTTTGGAAGGGAAGTGGGAAGAGAGCGGGAGTCCCTTGTCGGTCCTAACCCTTCCCCTGCAGTCCCCTTAAAACCTATAAACCAAACAACATTTCAAAACTCCTTTCTGTAAACCACCCTTCCATTAACTAGGAGACAATGCAGGCAGAAGCCCAGTAGCAGAGTGGGGGCTATCCAGTTTATTGCACTGAGTGTTTCATGTATGATTACCTCCCTGTGGGCGGGTGGCATATGTGTGCAGTCGGTGCAAGGAGCTCCTGCCCCTCAGAGACCATGTACGGACTTTGGAGGCCAGGGTGGAGGAACTGGAGGAGCTAAGAGAGGCAGAAAGGTATGTTGATGAGGCTTTCCGGGACACTGTAGAATTGTCCCACCTCCGCTCAGACAGCCCCTGTGCTGTTGAGGAGGAAGAATGGCCCAGGGAAGCAGAGCAGTCAGTGGGAGCAGAGGGAAACCTTCCCGTAGTTGGGACCCTCCTTCCAGATGGTGCTGGGGTTGCCTCTCGCACTGAGGTTACCTCTCCGGGGGAGGGAACTCCAGTTTCTAGGAAAAGGCAGGTGTTAGTAATGGGAGATTCGATTATTAGAAAGATAGATAGCTGGGTTTGTGATGACCGGGAGAACCGTATGGTGACTTGCCTGCCTGGTGCGAAGGTTGAGGATCTCTCGAGGCATCTAGACAGACTTATGTGTAGTGCTGAGGAGGAGCCGGTGGTCATGGTACATGTAGGCTTGCTGCCTATTAGTTTCATTTGGTGGCCCCTTGTTCTTGTATTATGAGAAGGAGTAAATAACACTTCCTAATTTACTTTCTCTCTACCACTCATGATTTTATAGACCTCTGTCATATCCCCCCTTAGTCGCCTCTTTTCCAAGCTGAAAAGTCCGAGTCTTATTAATCTCTCCTCATACAGAAGCTGTTCAATACCCCAATCATTCTTGTTGCCCTTTTCTAAACCTTTTCCAATTCCAATAGATCTTTTTTGAGGTGGGGTGACCACATCTGCACGCAGTATTCAAGGACAGGCCCTGGTAGCACATCTCTGATGAACCTGTGCTAGCAGGGAGCTGGAGAGGGTCCTAGAGCAGTTGTGGAGGCACAGGGATTGTGGGTGGGTGGGCTGAGCTCCCAGTGGATCACTGAGATCTGTGCATAACTTTGGAGATCCCTGGGTCCTTGGTCCCCCTTCACATTCAGAGAGAAGAAAGGGACCTCCCCTCCTAGAAAAATCTGAGGGAAATTTCCATATATGGAGCCTTGTGGAATTTCCCTGGCCTGCCCTGAAACCTGGGTTTCTAATGCAGGAGAGGGGACTGCTGGGGGAAAATCTGGTCCTATATTATAATAATTATATTTTATTATATTTTATTTCAGCGAGATCACAGCTGTGACAACATCATTGTTACCACTCGGCCACCCCCAAGGTTTCCTTGTGACTGATTGGAACCATAAGGAATAGAGCCTGCAGCAGGGCTGCCACTGCAGTCCAGCTGGATAGCATCACCACACATCCCCTGTGATTTGGCTTCCTGCAGTTTGCCCTTGACTGTCACAGGGGTTACAGCTGGTGCACACGAAGCCAAGCAGCTGAGGTTCCCTGCTGGCCAAGTGTCCCCCAAGGGAATGTGCAGACATGCTTCATAAAGACAGTAGCCTCCCTATCTGAACAGATGCTGTCTGCTGCCCATGCAGCCTCTCCGATGACTACATCTGCCCATGCTCCATGGTGAGTATTTTAATCTACACAGAAATCTGATATTCAAAGCGAGTTTGCAGTATTAAAACCCTGATGCCCCAAGTAACGATTTTCTCAAGGAGTCCCATTTTTAGACGTTCCATGTGCTCTGGGCCCAATCCTGCCAGGGACTGAGGAAGAAGAGACCCCACGGAATATCAGTGACTACTTCCCAGATCGTATCAGGTATATTTGCTGCTGGAAATTTAATCAGCAAATGCATTTTCAACAATTTTATTCTTTGACTTGATTGTGGATGCAGGAATTCAGAGCTGTGTTGCTCTGAGGGCATACAAGCAAGTCTCATTTTATGCGAGGATTCCGTTCCACGGTTAGCGCGTAAAGGGAAAACCACGTCTACTGAAACACTCATTGAGTTGAATGGCGGAAGGAATCGCCCGCACTAAAGATGCAGTTTTTAATATTGTAATTTTTCTTTTTTTCCCCTGTTTTCACCATCTGCACAAAGCTGAATTCGCACATGTTAAATGTGCCTAAGATGCGACTTGCCTGTATTTCTGTTTCCTGACTGGCTGAAGGCTCCAGCACTTCTGCCCTGAAGAAACCCCTCAGAGTTACAGGGCTATGTTCATCTCTTTCCCTTCTCTGGTTTCTGAGGGCCAAATGTCAGGCTCCGTAGCCTCCTTTCTCACGGGGTGAAATCCCGCCATTCTCCCACTCACAGACTGGGCCCTGGGCTACCGCGCAATGTGGCTGGAGCACTGAGCACTGTGCCTGCTCAATAGGTCTGGCTGGGTTTGTACCTGTGGTTGGCATGTGTGTGCCAAAGTACAGCTGTGTAAATGTTATGCCAAAACTTTTCATTGTAATACAAATATTACAAACAAAAATTTCATGACATAGATGCATATTGAAAGCCAGCGGCAGAGTTGTTGGAATTGCTACAGGAAGGAGCAGTGGTAACTTTACTGCTTAATGGCTTTTGCTTTAGAAAGTTTTTCAGAAGTACCCCACATACTGTTTGCAATGGGTTTATGCTATGAACTCTCTGTTCAGTGAACAGCTGTATGGTATTCTCCTCTGCTAACGGAGCAGAAGCCATTTGTAATACTTACATTCAGGGTCATGCACACAGTAACTCTACAATACCTGTGCAAGACTTTCCAAAAAGTCCTGAGAGAACAGAACCGCTGGTCTGTGTTTCAGCAAAGAGTAGAGCTGAGGTGCAGGAAAGAGCAGTGTAATAGTTTTTTATGTAATTTACCTCCATCACCTGTTAAAAAAGCATGGCTGAAGTAACTAGCACACTCAACTGGATATTAGTGCAAACCTAGTGTTTGCACAATTCACTCATTTGCGATGACAACCTCTCCCTCATCCAGCTGAAGTAACTGTCCATGTTAGCTTGTAACATACCAGATAACTACAATCCCTTGCATGGGGAGCAGATGCGGGTCCTGTGAGGATGAAAGGGAACCTGTAGGATGATCAAACTCTCTGGATTCAGTCAACATAGGCCAGGCAAAGCACTTCAGCTTCTCTTGGAGGGATTCTTGGGGGTTAGAGTGTATCACTGGGAGCATTTGGTAAGGGAAAGTTAATAGATCCCGGTTCTGATCGAATTTACACACGTAAATCTGGAGTGATGCCGTTATTGAATTCAGAACCAGACCCTGAAAATTTATCCCATGTGCTGCAAAGAGGCAGCGGCATAATTTGAACTCACAGGAGCAGAGAAAATAAAAACATAATGTATATAATGAGGCAATGAAACACGTTTATGAATAACTTAAATGCAGGACAGATAAACACAATGACCATTTTCACCACGCACTTGCCATATGTGTACACACATGTCATGATACAATGGGCCACACTTTGAAGTTGAGGGCCAGAAAGGGTGTCTGTGTGAATGTCACTACTGCAAATTCACACAGCGCTCCAATAGGCTGTGGAACTCTGATCCACAAGATATCAATGAGGCCAAGGGATTAGCAGGATTCAAAGAGGGACTGGATTTACACCACAAAATATGTCTAACTAGTGGGTGCCTGGGGGAAACTTTCCCTTGGAGCAGTCAATCTCATAGCTCCCTATTGCAGGGATTCTTCCATCTTCCCCTGACGCATGTGTAACTGGTTACTGGGCTAGAAGGACTGCAGGTCTGATCCAGTCTGGCAGTGCCTATCTTCCTATTGGCATATCCTATTGGGGGTGTAAATCCAAATCTATGTTTTTTCTGATCTTCCTTGAGCTTCTGGGAATCCTAGATTTGCACTCAGAGCAGAAAGATGTCTCCTTAAATATCATCTACATTCCTGTTCTTTTTCCTTTCAGGAAGGAAAGTTCAAAACTTCTCGGACCTGCCCAGTATGGTATGTCAGCTGTCAATGACACCAAATTCACACCTGCAGTGTTCCTTCTCACTGGGATACCTGGGCAGGAAGACGTCCATCTCTGGGTCTCTGTCCTCTTCTGTTTCATGTATGAAATTTCGATAGTAGGAAATTCAGTCATTCTGTTCATTATAAAAACAGATCCAATCCTCCATGAGCCCATGTACATTTTCCTTTCCATGTTGGCCCTCACAGACCTTGGCTTATTGATAGCCAGCATGCCGACGATACCGGGCCTATTCTTATTTAACTCTAGAGAGATCAGCCTTGATGCTTGTTTTGCCCAGATGTTCTTCATTCACTCTCTGCAATTCATTGAATCCTGTGCTCTTGTTGATGGCATTTGTCCGCTTCATCGCAATCTGTAACCAGCTGAGATATGCCTCCATCTTAACCCTGCCGAGAATAGCCAAGATGGAACTGGTGTTTATGCTAAGAGCAGTGGCAGTAATATTTCCACTCCCCTTTCTCCTGAAACAGTTCCGATTCTTTCGAGCCAATGTCCTCTCCCATTCCTACTGCCTGCACCAAGACGTCATGAAGCTGGTTTGTTCGGACATCACAGTCAATAACATCATCAGTCTCTGTGTCACAGGACAACAAGCCATTGTTCTCAGCCACTTGGGCCTATGCTTACAAGGCCTGCTGGTTGCCAGGGAGATGGTGGAATTAGTGGGCCCCTTCTGTTAATGGGCACACTGGCAGGATGGGATTCAGTAGTATGGAAACCGGAAATAGTATAAGGGACCTACCATCAATCAAACCCTAACCCCTCCCCTTGGCCGCTTAAACCCTGCCCCTTGACCTCTTAAGCCCCGGCCACCTGTCACTGGAAGTCCCACCCATGGGGAATATTACTTCCGGGGTCAAGGAGGACACACGACTGGAAGCAAAGTGTGTCATGTGACCACTCTAGGAACTCCTCCCACTGCCCTCTACCAATCAGGAGGGGTTTCTCCCCCGTAGGCCCAACCTGAGAGGAGATTTGTCCGATCAGAGGTGTCCCGGGGCATGGTGACCCGTCCGGAAGTGGTTCGTGTGACCCCTCTAAGAACTCCTCCACTGCCCTCTGCGAATCACGATGGGTTTCAGCCACACAGTTCCGCCCTGAGAGCAGATTTGACCAATCAGTGGTGTTCCAGGCTGGGGTGACCTGCCCAGAAGAGGGTCATGTCACCCATCTAAGAACTCGTCCCAGTGCCCTCTGCCAATCAGCGCAGCACTCACCCCATAAGTCCCAGCAATCGGGCAGAAGAGGCCATCTTTTACCATGAACACGTGCTTTAGAAATCATGGAAACATGGACTCCTTCACCGCCCTGGTGAGAACTTCAGACTTTGTGTTAGCCCCGAGGGCCTTTGGACTTGTGTGGAGAAAGCGCTACACGAGCGACAGTTCCGACGAGGGCCCTTAGACTCAGCAGTTGATGGATATGCCAGAACCTGAAACCCAAACCCTCGTGAGGCACCCCGATGAGCATGAAGGCCTCTCGTTGTCCACCCCCCTAGAGGTGGAAGACGAACGCAGCTCAGGGGAGTCACCAGAGGACAAGGTGAACAAAAAAGATGTCGCTCAGGTAAATGAATGATTAAGAAGTGACGGTTGATGATGGAGTGTAATGAAGTTAGGAACCGGGAGGTTGTGTAAATCTAAAAACAAGCAGTGGGGTGCTTACACTGTTTCTTTTCTGAAAATCTCTCAACAGCTCGATGATGCCTTTCTAGAGGCCTTTGAGAACTGACATCGGTAGTCTCGTGGGAGCAGTGATGAGCTGCCAAAATATTAACAACAGGTTCTCTCCTCCTCACCCTACGAGGGGGTCATGCCCACCCGGGGGTCATGCCCCATCCAACACCCCATGTTCCTTGATGCCCCCCGGAACCCCTGCCCCATCCACCCCCCTTCCCTGTCCCCTGACTGTCCCCTGCCGCCCCATCCAACCCCTCCTCTGATTTCTGAGGGCCGCTTGGGACCCCTGCCCCATCCAACCACACCTTCTCTCTGTTCCTGCCCCCCACCACCCCATCCAACCCCTGCTCCTTCTTGACTGCCCCCCCGAACCCTTGCCCCCATTCAATCCCCCTGTTCCATGCCGTCTGACCGCCCCAACCCCTATCCACTCCCCCACAGCCCAGAAAACTCCCCTGCCCTCTTCCAACACCCTGTCTCTGCTCCCTGCCCCGTTACCGCGCTGCCTGGAGCCACTCGGACGCAGCCAGGTCCACTCGGCCGGGACCGGGATCGGCACTGTGGGGGTCCGAGCCGAGTTGGCCAGAGCTGCTCGGCTGGGACATGGACCAGTGCCAGTGCTGCAAGGTCCAGGCAGGAGCTGCTTGGCCAGGACTGGGACGGGCAGTGCGGGGCCCGAGCCGAGCCAGCCAGAGCCGCTCGGTCAGGACCTGGACCGGTGCCGGTGCCGCGAGGTCCGGCAGGAGCCACTCGGTCGGGACCGGCAACACGGGCCTGGGGCCCGAGCCGAGCCGCAGCCGCTTGGCCGGGACCGGCACCGGCGCAGCGGGACCCGAGCTGGGCCGATGACACTGGGGCCAGAGCCAGGGGTGCTTGGCCAGGACTGAGCAGGGGAGCTCAGCCAGGGGCAGGCCGGGGGCGAGGCCAGAGGAAGCCGCTCGGCCTGAGCCGGACTGGGCTGTGCCATGCCTCTCTGGAGCCCTCCTCACGCCTGCCCCCAGCTTACCTGCCTGCTGCTTGTTTCAGGCTTCTCGCGAACATCTGATTCAAGGAAGCAGGGGAGGGGAGGAGAAGGAGGGCGGAGTGTTCAGGGAGGAGAGGGAAGTGAGCTGGGGCCGGGGGCCGGGTGGATAGCTGCCCGAGCTTTAGTTAAATTTAAAAGCTGCTTTAGAACCGGTTTTCCTGGAACAACCGGTTCTAAAAGGGTTTCTAAATTTAACAACCAGTTCCTGCGAACCAGTGGGAAATGGCTCCAGCTCACCACTACGTGCATCAGCTGTTTTTGCTCATGTCTGAGACACAGATCTCAAGAGGAAAATCCGAAAAGGACAAAATGGAAGAATGAACCAGCTCAGACTCCCTTATGGTAGGGGTCGTGGTGTCCATTTTTACAGGCGGCTGTAAAAGGTCGTGCTAAACCAGGCAATTAATGAAACTTATTTATTTAAATATGTCAATATGAATGTGTCCCCCTTCATATTTGTGTTAGTAAAAGACAGTACCAGTAACAGTCATTTCTACACAGGCAGCTCTGTTAAAGAAAATATATTACATTGCCGGGGAAGTAGGGAGCATCGGCGGGGTGAACCCTCTTTCTCAAGTGGCCAGAAAGCATAGTAAAACTTTAAATAGAAGACAGGTAACAGTTTGGCTTTCAGAGAAGGACACTTACACTTTACACATTTCCATCCCACCATCAACCTCAGCCTGGACCATTCCACACAAGAGATCCACTTCCTAGACACTACAGCACTAGTAAACGATGGCCACCTAAACACCACCCTATATCCGAAACCTACTGACCGCTATACTTGCCTACATGCCTCCAGCTTTCATCCAGACCACACCACTCAACCCATTGTCTACAGCCAAGCTCTACGATACAATCGCATTTGCTCCAACCCCTCAGACAGAGACAAACACCTACAAGATCTCTATCAAGCGTTCTTACAACTACAATCCCCACCTGCTGAAGTGAAGAAACAGATTGACAGAGCCAGAAGAGTACCCAGAAGTCACCTACTACAGCACAGGCTCAACAAAGAAAGTAACAGAACGCCATTAGCCATCACCTTCAGCCCCCAACCAGCGGTGTATTATCGCCTAGGCCAACAAAGCCTAGGCCTAGGGGGGCAAATTTGCTCACCCCCCCCTCCCCAACTCTGCCCCTTCTCCAAATCCCTGGCCCACCTTGTCCACAGGTGCACCGCACTTCCCCTTCCACCTCCTCCCAGGCGTGCCACGCGAAAGCACTGGGAGGGAGGGAGAAGTGAGTAGTGGTGCACTCAGAGGAGGTGGAGCAGAGGTGAGCTGCAGCCCGCGGGTGCGGGGAGTAAACCGGGGGTGGGGGTGGGAACCGCTCCCCGCCCCAGATCATCTCCGCTCCATCGCTGCCATCCCCGAGCAGCGCCCCTTCTCCTCCCTCCTCCCTCCCAGGCTTGCCATGGGGGAGGGTAGGTGAGCTGGTGCGTGGGGGTGCGCAGCAATTTTGAGGGCCTAGGGCGGGCAAATTGTTTAATCTGCCTGCCCCCCAACTAAAATCTCTCCAAGGATCTACAACCTCTCCTAAGGACAATCCCTCACTCTCACACAGATCTTGGACAGCAGGCCAGCTCGCTCTTACAACCCCAAACCTACACTAACCACACAAAAAAAACAAAAACCAGGACCCAGGATTCTTGAAGGTATGGAAAATGGACAGAGATGGTTAAAAATAATTGATCAGCGGTTTCCCACTCCTTCCTCTTTTTCACAACAAGACAGTGTCATGGTACAGGCACCGCTTTTGCAACCTCTCTAGGAGGTTGTATAGTTCTAAGCAGGCAGAAGCGGTGGTGAAACAGGCTATGAAGACGTTGGTATTGCCAGAGACAGAGGACCGGTCTTTTGCGTGCTTCCAAGACACACACGCGGTTTTATCGTCCATAAACTCACAGGATGAAACCTTGTAATTGGGAGAAAACAGGTTCTCAAACAGTGTAGAAATTGGAGAGGGTCCAGAGAAGAGCAACAAGAATGATTAAAGGTCTTGAGAACATGACCTATGGAGGAAGGCTGAAAGAAATGGGGTTGTTTAGTTTGGAAAAGAGAAGACTGAGAGGGGACATGATAGCAGTTTTCAGGTATCTAAAAGGGTGTCATAAGGAGGAGGGAGAAAACTTGTCCACCTTAGTTAGCCTCTAAGAATAAACAAGAAGCAATGGGCTTAAACTGCAGCAAGGGAGGTTTAGATTGGACATTAGGAAAAAGTTCCTAACTGTCAAGGTGGTTAAACACTGGAATAAATTGCCTAGGGAGGTTGTGAAATCTCCATCTCTGGAGATATTTAAGAGTAGGTTAGATAAATGTCTATCAGGGCTGGTCTAGACAGTATTTGGTCCTGCCATGAGGGCAGAGGACTGGACACGATGACCTCTCGAGGTCCCTTCCAGTCCTTGAATCTATGGATCTATAAAATCTAAAGGTTTATTCATTAAAGGAAAAAGATACAGATGAGAGCTAGAATTGGTTAAATGGAATCAATTACATACAGTAATGGCAAAGTTCTTGGTTCAGGCTTGTAGCAGCAATAGAATAAACTGCAGGTTTAAATTAAGTCTCTGGAGTACATCCCCAGCTGGGATGGGCCATCAGTTCTTTGTTCAGAGCTTCAGTTTGTAGCAAAGTCCCTCCAGAGGTAAGAAACAGGATTGAAGACAAGATGGAGATGAGGCATCAGCCTTTTATAGTCTTTTCCAGGTGTAAGAACACCTCTTTGTCCTTACTGTGGAACATTACAAGCAAAATGGAGTTTGGAGTCATATGGACAAGTCCCTGATACTTTGCTGACTTACAAGGCGCATCTGCCTTCTCTCAATGGGTCAGTTGTGTAGCTGATGGTCCTTAATGGGCCATCAAGGAGGCTAGGCAGAGCTAACACCAACTCATCTGGGATGTCACCCAGAAGCATAGCATAAGTTTGAAATACAGACAGGATAGAGCCAATATTCATAACTTCAACTACAAAATGACACATGAATACAGACAGCGTAATCATAACCAGCAACCCATAACCTGGTCTTAGACCCCTTATATGACCCCCTTTACATAAGATTTGGTGCCACTACAGGACCTTGGTTGCAACCATGTTCTATACGGTCCCAGTTCAAGTCAATAATGTGACACAGGCATCTTCCAGTTTGGTCATTTTCTTTAAAACACGGTCAGGGTCTGCACTAAATTGCACAGCATTTATCAAGGTCACCCCTTACGCTAAATGTTTTTGGGTTAGGCACAGACATTGCATAGCATAACCTATGGCAAGAACAGTGTTTAATAAGCTTTCCAAATACAGCTCAGCACACAGGCCCCGGAGCTTGCAGTTTATATCTACTGAAGTCCAAGTCACACAGTCATGGCGCCGTTGGGCTGGCACATCTATGACACAGCCCTCACAATCTTCAAAAAGCTTTTCCCTAAGGCAGTGATTAAGGACAGCATAAACAGCAACACATACAATAGACCGCATGACTTTTTTATTCTCACGACGTGGCACTGGCTCAGTTAGTTCCATGCCAAGCCTCCTAAACTCCTCATAGCTGTCATCCTCGGAGTCCTCTTCAACAATTTGTATCGGCATTGAGCAAAAACAAGGAGAGCCCGGTTCATCTTCGCTGCTTGATGTAACGCTGTCCAGGGCCTGCGGGTCCTCTAGAAAGGCATCATCAAGCTGTCGAGAGATTTTCAGAAAAGAAACAGTGTAAGTTCCCACTGCTTGTTTTTAAACATACACAACCCTCCCACCCCCGGTTCCTAACCCCATTACACCCCATCATCAACAGTCACTTCTTCATCATTCATTTACCTGAGCAATGTCTTTTCCATTCGCCTTGTCCTCCGATGACTCAACCGAGCTGTGTTCGCCTTCCACCTCTAGTGGGGCGAACAATGAGAGGCCTTCATGCTCATTGGGGTGCCTCACGAGAGTTTGGGTTTCGGGTTCCGGCGTATCCATCAACGGCTGAGTCAAAGAGCCCTCGTGGGAACTGTCGCTGATGTAGCGCTTTCTCCACACAAGTCCAAAGGCCCTCGGGGCTAAAACAAAGTCCAAAGTGCTCACAGGGGTGGTGAAGGAGTCCATGTTTCCATGATTTCTAAAGCACGCATCCTTGGTAAAAGATGGCCTCTTCTGCCCCGGCGCTGGGACTTATGGGGTGATAGTGTTGCACTCTGATTGGCAGAGGGCGCTGGGAGGAGTTCTCAGAAGGGTGACATGGCCCTCATCTGGGCGGGTCACCCCGCCCTGGAACACCACAGATTGGTCAAATCTGCTCTGGGGGTGGTCCTATGCAGCCGAAACCCATCGCGATTGGTAGAGAGCATTGGGAGGAGTTCTTAGAGGGATCACACGAGCCACATCTGGATGAGTCCCCCCACCCTGGAACACACCTGATTGGTCAAATCACCTCTTGGGGCAGGCCTATGGGGGCGAAACCCCTCCTGATTGGTAGAGGGCAGCGAGAGGAGTTCTTAGAGGGGTCACATGACACAATTTGCTTCCAGTCATGTGTCCACCTTGACCCCGGAAGTAATACCCCCATGGGTGGGGCTGCTGCTGAGAGGCGGGTGGGGCTTAAGGGGTCGAGGGTCGGGATTTTAGGGGTCATGGGGCTGGTTTTGGTTTGATTGATGGTAGGGCCCTACTGGACACTCTTAGAGGGCCTTGCCTTCCAAAAGGGGGGCTTTGTGAATTTAGTATCAGCTCTTCTTGAAGGGAGGATTGATTCCTGAACCGCATGAGGTAAAGTAACAAATCCAGTGAGCTAGCCACACCCTCAATCTCATCCAAGCCCCCAGACCCCCCTTCATCTTGGAATCTGGGTTTAAATGTCATACCCCAAGGAGAGTCTCTTATACATCAGTCTCTGTGTCCCAGGACAACAAGCCATTCTTCTCAGCCACTTTAGCCCACGCTTACCAGACCCGCTGGATGATAGGAAGAGGTTGGAATTTGTGGGCCCCTTCTGTTAGTGGGCCTGCTGGCAGGGTGGGATTCAGTAGGATGGAAACTGGACACCCTTGGAGGCCCTTGCCTTCCAAAAGGGTGGCTTTGTAAATTTAGTGTCGGGTGTTCTTGAACGAGAGTCCTTGGACATTCGGGACTTTACTTTGTTTTGAAGCTTGCTGAAGATTTGCTTGAGGCGCATTAACATCTCTTTGAGAACTTTGCTCCTTGAAGAACATTGTGTCCTAGCTCTGGAGGCCTTTGGTGACGTTGGGGGAGAACCGTCAGGACTCCCAGTTGCTTTCTCCCCAGCTTGCAAAAGCTCTGTTGTACTCGTAGCAACGGACACCACCTTTGGTTGCCTGGTGGGAGCCATTTTCCCCATGCCATCCTGCGCCTTGCTCTTGTCTGCTGGAAGGAGCCACAGCACTGCCATCTTGCTGTGGTTGATGTCAGATGCTGAGGAGTCTCCTGGAGTCCATCGCTGTGGAATTCCATGGGATCTGCTGGGCAAGTCAGCACCTGCAGAGCCAGCTGGTCTCTTCCATCGAAGCTTACTGCACTTCTTGCAGGTTTTGATTGGCGGTTGGTCCCTGGAGAGCTTTGAATTCACAGTTCCATCGAACCCATGTGAATCCATGATGTCTCGAAGACCATGCAGCTCAGGAGATGTCTCCTTCGGAGTTTTCTTACCCTTCATCTTTCCTGGATATGCCTTGCGGCAATGCTGGCAAACTGAGACCTGGCCTGCCAAGGGGCGGGAGCTGCTCAACATTTCCGTCAGGTGCTTGATCTTCAGGTCGTGTGCAGCCTGCCCAGCAATGAGAGAGTCAAGGGTGGATCTTGTTAGCTGCTCAGAGCCTGGGGCCTCTGGGGCAACCTGGTGGCATTGGGTCCTGGGAAGATCTGCCCTGCCCTCACCTGCCTGTGCCCCTGGCCCCAGGCAGGAGCCTTCTCCCAAGGTAACCTTCCTCTCCATGTGCAGCTCCAGCTTCTCTTCAGTCCCTTTGCTGTCACACACACTGGTAAGGGGCTTTCTCAACTCGCTTCTATAAATCTGGAGTGTCGCTTCGAGTGTCTTCTCTGCTATTGTGGTTCCTGGAGGTGGCGATGTCAGATCCATCCCTGCTGGCAGAGTGCAGCGATCTGGGTTAGTCTGGTTTCCTGCCGCGCTATCATTCCTGCCCGTCTCCATGGTGGTATCTTCCACTGGCGTTGGAGGACGTGTGGAAGAAGAGGAGCTTGTGCTTTGCCTCCCTGTCTGCAGGAAATCGGTCTCCATCTCACTGAACTCCACACTGGCTCCCCTGGCTTGGACGGCGTGAGGCAGCTTTGCCGGGGGCTCTGGATCCAGGGTGAGCAGCCCCCTCTGCATGATGAGATGCTCACGCCTTATGTGGAGTTCGATGGGGTGGGCAGGCTGTTGTCCCATTGTTGGGAATGCCGCTGTCCTGTGCTTGCCTGGCTCCCTAGGGGGGCGGAGTGGCCCAGGCAGGGCAGTCTCTGTCTGGAGGGGAGCATCTCTGTGCGACTCTCTCACGACCTTAGGAAAAGCCTTCATTTCAATCTCCAAGCATTTCTGAGCCACGTGATCCTGCAGCTTGACCCACGCCATGGGCACAAACCTGGCCAGGATGGCATCAGGGGATGCCATGATCCTGTGGGCATTTTGGGGCAGGGGTCCCCAGGGGCAGACACATGGCTCTTGGATCTCCTGTGCATGCTGAGGCCTGGTGTCGGATCTCAGGGGCTTTGGGACCTTTGCTGGAAATCCACCTTTGGGCCGATCTGTGTTGAATTCCCATTGCTGCTTGGCGTCCTGCTCACCCAGCAATGGCTCTCCCGGGATGGGGGTTTGTGGAGCCCCCAGTTGGCTCTGTAGATGCTTCTGTCGGATGTTGAAGTCTGAGCCATGGGCTGACATCTGGTCCAGACCTATGTTCTGCTCTCGCCGGTCTCGTCTGCTGTGGGCAGGAGGCCTGGGGAGAGGCTGGGCTTGGATGGGATGAGTGGATCCTTCCCAGCTTGCAACAGACATGATCTCCCTTGTGTGGCAGAGGGGCTCTGACCAAGTCACGGAGGCTTCTCTCAGGGGAAAGGAGCTGGGACTCCAGAGGGGAGAGGTGGTGGATTCCATGGAGGAATAGCAGAACTGTCTTATCCCAGATGCCGACACACTTGGCCTGTGGGAGAGAGCAGACAGGGACAGATGGGACATGGCTCTACTGAGCAAAGGCAGGGCTTGGTCACAGCCTTCCAACAGTAGTGCAATGGGGCAGTGCCTAGGCATGCATTGCAAACCACACCCTGACACAAGGACATCAGCTGGGTAAGGAAGGACTGAGAGGGGGAGCTGGCACTCATTTTATCTAGAATGATAACCCCTTTGTCACACGCACATGTGCAGCACCTAGCACAATGGGGCCTTGAGCATGATCGGGGATCTACTGCTATTTTAATAGAAAGATTAGCTAACAAGAATTGGTTTGGGGGAGGAAGATGTGAGCATGTGTGTGTAACCCTTGCCAGAGGATGTTGTGAAGGCCAAGACTATAAACTATAAAAGGGACTAGATAAATTCATCAATGGCTATTAGCTAAGGTGGGCATGGATGGTGTCCTAGTCTCTGTTTGTCTGAAGCTGGGAATGGGCGACAGGGGATGGATCATTTGATGATTCCCTGTTCTGGTCATTCCCTCTGCTGCACTGGCATTGGCCAGTTTTGGAAGACAGGATACTGGGCTAGACGAACCTTTGGTCTGACCCAGTCTGGCTGTTCTTATGTTCTTACATTCTAACCCACTGGAAAACTGTCCTCTTCTAATGGCTGATACACTAGAGGCTAACAACCTACCATTGCTCCCAGTTAATGGAGTTTCTCTGGTGGTGGAGGTCTGTGCTATGGTCCTGAAAGTCCTGGGTTTAAACCCAGCTGATGACTTGTGTTTGGGGTGTATCACATGGTGTCCCACTCACTGCTTGTCTGGTGCCTACTCTGGGGATGGGATTAGCTCTCGAGGTCAATGCCCCTTCCAATTGTTGCATGTGGTCATTGTCACTCCAACAGTGACCCAGACAGTTCTCCTGTTCACTGCCCCGCTGGTCCATGCCGTGCCCTCGGGGGCTGGTAGGGAAACCTGGGCCCCCACTTCACACTGGGGTCCAGGCCAGGGACCCTAAACCCAGCCGTTCTGGGCTTTCCTCTCCCAGCCTGGACTGCTTCCTACTACTCCTGGTTCCCTCCTTGCTCTGGGGCACCAGCTCCAAACACTCCCCCCTCTTCCCAGGGAGGGGCTGCCCTTTCCCAGCCGCAGCCCCTGTCTGGTGCCAGCTTCCTGGCTTCATAGGCCCCGTCTGTTCCTGCCAGCTGAGCCTGCTTGGGATCAATTCCCTGCTCCCCGGCTCTTCCTGCAGGTTCACTCTGTGGAGTTCATGGGCCTGCCTGGCCACCAGAGCCCCTTCCAGTGCTGTGTGGGGTGGACACCCCCTCACAGGGTGTCATTGGATTGCTTTTTCCTTCAAACACAGCACGGGCAGGTTCTAGACAGTCACCTGCTGGCAGATATTGCCATACAGAAGGATTTGATCCTACTCACAACCCCAACTTGTAGTCTCTGCATTTCATTTCTGATTATCCCTCACCTCACTTTCACTGGTCTCTCACCTTGGAAGCTAAAGCCTCTTAGGGACTTTTTCCCTGTTATTTTAGGATCCTGGAGTGTCTGGTTTTCCCTGCTCCCTCCTCTCTACATTCACTCTCCCCTCCCACCCAGCCCCCAGTCTGGTGCCCCCTGGTCAGTTGCCTTACGGTATCAGAACTTCATCCAGGTGTCTGGCCACGTCCTGTAGCCTCCTGTCAACCAGCCTCAGGCGCTGAGCCAAGGGGAGCTTCTCCAGGGGCACAGGGCAGCTGTGGAAAAGAGAGAGCATATAGCTGAGTGCAGGCCCTGCCCTCAGGCCCTCTTTTACCCAGAGGGGTGGCACCAAAAGGCTCCCTGTCCCGTTCTCCACTGAGGCAGCCTCCTCTCCTGCAATACCCGGGCCTTGGATGTTCTGGTTTGGGGTTAGCTGGATTGTGAGGTGAGCCCTGCTAGTGCTGAGGAGGTGAGAGTGTATCCTGCTGGCAGCGTGTGTATCATGTCCCGCCCACAGAAGCTAATCAACATATAGGATAATAGCCTACTATAGCTGCCAACTAATGCAGCTACTTCTTCAGCTCTAAGGGGTGCTTTATGCTGCGGAGCTAAAGTTCCAGGATTCAAATCCTGCTGGGAACCCATGCCGGGGGACTGGAGGAGGGGCCGTTACACAAGTGCTGCTGGATCCCTTTCACCCTACTCACCGTACCAGAAAGGCCAGCCTTCCTTCTGACCGCTCCACCTCACCTCCCTGGGGTGCACGGGGCTCCTCCCAGAAAACATTTTCTCCCCTTCTTGGGAGGGGAGGATGGTCCAGTCCAGTCGACACAATCTACCCCCCCTCACTGCCCAAGGTTAAATGAACCGTATGATGCTCGAGGAAGGGAATGACCCACTGTACAATGCGTGGGGGTGGATTAGAGATGGCAACTTCTGCTGGGTGGGAATGAATTGCAGGAGTCTAAGGGAGAAGAGTTGCTTGAGTGGTACATAGGTCGGGGCAGGGGAGGGATTACTCGGGTGAGGATGAATTGCATGACGCTAAAGGAGGGGACTGACCCACTGCAGATTCATGGAGGGGGGCATTGCTTACCACGTCTCTGGGGATGCACCAGCCTCCTCCAACTCTTCCTCACAGCACCCAAAAGCTGCCAGAAGTGAGACATAAAGGAGACATTGAGCTGCTTGGGCACCCTCTGCTTCCTAGCAGCCTATTGCCCCAGATTTCAGGGGCAGCCTGTGAACGGAGCCCCAGCCAGTGCCTCTGCCCGACTCTGGGCACGACTGCGCCTTCGCAGGAAGAGGGGAGGCTGGTGGGGGAATAGACCCTATTTCTCTGCTTTGCATGGGGCCTGAGTCTGCCACCGAAGCTGTGGGGTCAGGGGCTGCTTACCTTTTGCTTTCTTCTTTTTCTTTCCGTGTCTCCTCTTCCTCGGAGAAGCCTGCCACACACAGAGAAAGCAGCAGGTTAGAAGAGAACTCCTCAATAAACCTGGGAGAACAATGAGCCAGAGGTGATTGCCATGTGGGGCCAGGGGGAAGTTTTTCCTTGTGGAAGAGTATTGCACTATGAGGCCTCATGGGTAGGCATTGTGCTTTCCTGTGATGCAGACAATGTAGGGCACACAGCACAACCCATAACAGGGGTCACTGGAACAATCCAGGGGTTGGAGAAACAGGGATTGCTGGTACCAGGAACCTGCAGAGTTTATAAGCATTGAAGGAGAGAGCCTGCAAAGTTCTCTCTCCTGCAGAGATGACAAAACTCTGCAGGTTTTAGGATTGCAGGGTATGCAACTAACCCCAGATACCATGCACGGAATTCAGACCTTGGGGGAGAAATCCGACCTGTGAACAACAGTGTTTCCTAGATACATATTTAGGGAGTGCATGATATCGGGGTTTTATCTGCATGCATTTGGGATGGCCATACTACTCCTGAGTGGTGAAGCCATGAATGGGTTATCCAAATCCACCCAAACAAGTGCTGATATAACCCCAATATCATCCTTAAACGGCAGCTCTTTTACACCAAAAAACAACAACAGTTTGGCATGAGTTCAGCCCACTTGCCTGGGAGCTGCAAAGTTTCTTGAAGGTAAACTGCACTGCTTGCAGCTTTACTAGCCAGGTATTCCTTTCACAGGGTAGATCTTTCTCGACTGGGCTCAGCCCCTGCCCTCCTCCCCCACAGTTTAGTTCCTTTATTTCTCCAGGTGTTTTCAGCAGGCTTCCTTTTTTGGGCAGGGAGGTGGTGGAAAAGAACCTAGATTAACTCCCTTCTAAGCCTTAAATAGGATTTGGCTATGACAGCAATCCTTTGTCTCCCAGTTTGACCCCCCCACGCCCTCCTAGTGGAAAAATACCACCAGTCCAAAATGATGCCCATCTGAGGGAACTGAGATTGTTTAGTCTGCAGAAGAGAAGAAGTGTGTGGGGCGGGGGATTTGATAGCTGCTTTCAACTATCTGAAAGGGGGTTCCAAAGAGGATGGATCTAGACTGTTCTCAGTGGTAGCAGATGACAGAACAAGGAACAATGGGCTCAAGTTACAGTGGGGGAGGTTTAGGTTGGATATTAGGAAAAAAAAACTTTTCACTGGGGAGGGAAGGGAAGCTAGAATAGGTTACCTACGGAGGTGGTGGAATCTCCTTCCTTAGAGGTTTTTAAGGTCAGGCTTGACAAAGCCCTGGCTGGGATGATTTAGTTGGGAATTGGTCCTGCTTTGAGCAGGGGGTTGGACTAGATAGCTCCTGAGGTCCCTTCCAACCCTGATATTCTATGGATTCTATGATTCTATGAGGTGACATGATCACATGACCCTGCAGTGTCAAAGCAGCATCTCAGGAAACTTCTCAGGAAGGAGGAAGATTAGTATCTTCAAAGTCCTATTGTCCTTCCTAATGGCCCATCCAGGCTGGTTGCCCACTGTTTGGGGGCATTCCCCTGGTGCAAGCACTTTTGTAATTGATACAGAGCCCATATTCCTAACTTCAGGTACAGAAATGATACATCCATACAAATAGGATAATCCCATTCAGTAAATCAGAACCTTTCCAATGATATTTCACATGACCCATCTTGCATAAAACATACCTTAGTTATGCCATATTCATAGAACAATATTTCTATGAAGAATATGGGGCGTAATGTCACAGGGATGAAGAAGCATGTGGACAAGGGCGATCCAGTGGATATAGTGTACCTGAACTTTCAGAAAGCCTTTAACAAGATCCCTCATCAAAGGTTCTTAAGCAAAGTAAGTTGTCATGGGATAAGAGGGAAGGTCTTCACATGGACCAGTAACTGGTTTAAAGATAGGAAACCAAAGGTAGGAGTAAATGAACTAACAGGAGTTTCTCAGCCCAAGCATTCCAGCACCATAGGCTAGGCCCCACCAAAATGAAGAGATAGAGCAACGTTCCTGAAAATAGATCTTCACAAGGTCCCCTGCTGATCTGTACTGGGACCAAAATCATGAGTTGTTCAACATCTTCATAAAATGATCTGGGCCTTCGGGTGCCTCATTCATGTTCTCCAGCTTCTCTTTGCAGCCAGGAGGGCTTAAAATTGGCTAACAAACAAAACATTCATCTGAAACAGTGAAAGTGGCCTTCTGGTATGTCTGAGCCGCTGGTGCGCCATTCATGTTCTCCAGCTTCTCTTTTACCAACCAGGAGGGCTTAAAATTGGCTAACAAATAAACTAAAGAAAGAGCAGAGATTCTCAGATAAATCATTTTGACTCCAGTAGTGGGCGCTTTAAGACAAAGCACCCTATATCATAAAGATAATAAAGGAGGCCCTACCTCTTATCTAACATGTTTCCAATCAGTAGATCTCAAAGCACTTTACAAAGGAGGTCTGTAGCATGCCCCCTTTTCGGGGTGGGAAATTGAGGTACAGAGGGAAAGACGTGACTTTCCCAAGGTCACCCAGCAAGACAGTAGCAGGAGAACCAGGACTAGCACTTAAGTCTCTGAGTTCCATCTAGTGCTCTATCCACTAGGCCACAGTGCATTTGAAGTAAGGGGTCATAGTCAAACACATTCTGTGATTTATTTTGGGCTCTTCAATACCATTGTTATTGAAGTTACACATTTTGACCTGTGGTCTGTGCTGGTACAGGGGGCATCCTTGTTAAAGCGAGTTCTCACAGCAGGTTGCATCTGAAGGTTCTTGTTGAGCTGAACACAAGTTAACTGAACCATGTCTCTGATGTCCCCATGGGAAAGTTTAAAAATAACATTGAAGGCCTTGCAAGTGCACTGACATACTGGGATTTTCAGAAGCCTTTTGACAAGGTCCCCTGCAGCAAAGGCTCAGCAAGCAAAGGAAGCTGTCATGGGATAAGAGGAAGTGGTCCTCTCATGGATCAGTAACTGGCTGAACCATAGGAAACAAAGCGTGCAAAAGGAATACTGCATGCAGATGTGGTCTCCCCATCTCCAAAAAAAGATATCTTGGAATTGGAAAAAGGTTCAGAAAAAGGGCAACAAAAATGATTAGGGGTGTGGGAACAGCTTGCATAGGAGAAGAGATTAATAAGACTGGGACTTTTCATCTTAGAAAAAAGAAGGAACAACTACAGGGGATATGATAGAGGTCAAATCATGATTTGTGTGGAAAAAAAGTAAATAAGGAAGTGTGTTATTTACTCCTCACAACAGAAGAACTAGGAAGTCACCACATGGAAATGAATAGGGCAGGCAGGTCGAAAAAGAAACAAAAAGGAAGTATTTCTTCACACAATGCACAGTCAACTCCTTGCCAAAGAATGTTGGGAAGAGCCAAGACTATAAGAGAGGGTTCAAAATAGAGCTAGATAATTTCATGAAAGATAGGTCCATCGATGGCTATTAGCCAAGATGGAGCAAAGGATGCCCTCACCATGCTCTGAGTGGTCTCTCTAGGTTCTGGCTTTGCAGAAACTGGAAATGGATCACAGGGGACAGATCATGATGATTCCTGTTCTGGTCATTCCCTCTGAAACACCTTTTTGGCATTGGCCACTGTCGGAAGACCGGTTACTGGGCTAGATGGACCTTTTGGTCTGACCCAGTGATGGCCATTCTTATGTTACAGCTGTTCAGCCTCCTTGCTACCTGTGATGTCATAATCCTGCTCAGTTCTCCAGTCTTCCATGGAGTCTGGATGGAAAGACAGGGTAGATGTCACCTAGTGAGCTGGGCCTGTAAGAGAAGACCTGTGTTCAGGCAGAGAGGGGAGCTCCTGGAGAGAGCAGAGTCAGGGCTCCGTTAAGAGCCTGGAGACAAGGGCCTGGGCTGGAGTGTAACCCACCAAACTTTGATTACACCCGTACCTGTAATAATTCCATTGTATTGCAGGACAGTGAGCAGAATTCAGTCTGTTCTGGCAGCAGAACTCCCACCTGTGGAGAACAACACAAATCTTCAAATTGGGACAGTTGTGGGATGCCAGTACTCTGAGTTGCTCCGATGTGGAGGAAAGACGCCACAGTGTAGTAAAGCTGCTCAGACTAAACAAAAAAATCCTTTTGTTGATAAGATCGACAATCTGTGGAGTTAACTAAGACGCCTCATAAATTGAAACATGCTCTTATCATTACAACTAGGCGTGCTCCAGGCCAACAGCATGCTAAGCGCGTGCTTGGTGCGGCTTGACGCCATGGGCTTCTGGCCAAGTTGCCGGGAGACTGACGGCAGATAACGCTCGGTGGACCTCCTGAGGGAAGGTCCACCAGAGCCGCGACCGGCACCCGCAGAGCAGCGCCCCAGCGCGCGCCGCCCTGCTTGGGGCGGCGAAATGGCTAGAGCCGCCTCTGATTACAGCAATACAGCACATACCAGTCAAAGAAAAATAACAGTATCTAACATACAGATTTCTTCAGTACTGAAGGTACACGGCCACTAATCCTATGCATTGAAATCATGCGCTGCTTATTTGGCATTTATGTCCTCACACCTCCTGAGCTGACCAAGCAGCAAGCACTCTGTTCTTTTGAATAGGCTGGGATCATACTCCTGGCAGTTATCCGCTTGCTGCAGGTAGCCCAAAGCAGGCCTGCGTATAACATCAGCCCTCGGGGCAGAGATCTTCAGCGCCCTTCCAATATGGCATCTCTCTCTGGGGCTGGCTGAACTGGTGGAACAGGTTGGCACCCTCTTTTTGTCAAATTTGGGAGTGGAATTGGCCCTCCACCCTTGGAGATGCCCTACTGAGCATATGTGACCCAAAAGCGCCTCTAGTCACACTCTGCATGTGATGGTAATAATCTTTGTACAAAATATGCCTTGTGAGGTACCATTTGAAAACTAACAACTCTCTGGTCAATCAGATCATGATGCAACATTACATAGAGAGTTATGAGTTCCCCCTGTACGACATTACTTGTGAAAACCCGACAGCCCCTCCTAGGCAAACACTGTTAAAGAGGTCTGTCCTAAACAAAGGAATGGGGTTTAGATAAGCTAAGCAAACAGGGTCATTAAGACAGCAGGGAAGGAGAGATGGTAGTGAACAGAGCAATTTACATTTCAGCAAATGCAAAGTGGGGAGAGGAGGGAGAAAGAGCACGAATAATGTTGATAGACTCCTTGGTTGTTGGCAGGCAGGATCCACCCTGGGGACTTGCTGGAGCTTAGTGCATGAGCCTCAACTGCATGAACTAAGAGCCAACCAGCTGTTAGCGAGGCTGTAGAGCAGACTCATTGAACTGTCTCTAAATGGTCTCGGTGCCACTAGATGAGACAGGAAACACCACACCCAGGAGGTGTGTGGGATACAGACTTCCTCGCTGAGGGAAGCACGTCCCAACTCAGAGACTTCCGGTTGCCGAATCCCAGCCAAGCCCCACTTGTAACATTGACAGACCCCAGTTGCGGTGGCAGCGGGATTGAACCTAGAACTTACTGCATGAATCTCTACCGCATGAGCTAAAAGGCTGCAGCACTCTCTCACTGCGCCCGTCACCCCAATCGAGGTATGAGCCGCCAACCACAGATCTCCAGAGTCCTCTATCCTGGGCTATCTCGCTCTAGCTGGTTCCAGCACAGACACATTTGATCTCTCTCTCATTAAGTGGTCTTGGTGCCACTTGACAGGACAGGACACCACACCCAGGAGGTGAAAGTGTGGGTTACACTGCAGAGCCTTCTGTAGCTCACCAGACTTCAGGTCGCTCTTCCTCACAACTTGGATAAACTTTTGCTTTGAGGGGATCGCTAGAATCATGCGACTCTCAACCTTTTTCTGTTGTGTATTTGGTTGTCATGGTTTTTGTGGTTCCTATGGCAGCTGAGTTAGATTATTAGGGGATAGCCCGGCCAGCTTTGGCCGGGCAAGGTTGAGTCAAGCTTTGTGTCTGTAAATAAAATGGGTAGTTTTGTTAGCTGGTCTGCTGTCTGGCCTTCAAGTGAAATTTCTTCCTAAACCGGCTGCCCCCAAGGATATAACATTTTCAGTCTACTGTGCCCCTTTCAGGAGTCTGATTTATCTTGTGTAGCCCCAAGTTTCCACCTCACTTAGAAACGACTTGTTTACAAAATCAGATCTAAAATACAGATGTGTCACAGCACACTCTTACTGACAAATGGATGACTTTCCTCCTTTTGTCTGTATGAAATTTTAACCTGTACTTATTTCATTAGTGCTTGTTATGTAGCCTGCTTGTAATAAGGCTAGGCAAATATTTCGACAGGAGTTGATGTGCTCCCTAGAAGACTCCTCTGTGTACCCCCTGTGCCCTCTGGTTGACAACCACTGCTTTAGAAGAATCAGCTTCCAAGACTCAAGGACTAGAAAAGAAAGAGGCAGACAACCCTACATTTTTTCACCCTAAGAAAACAAAGCACGGCACCTCATGGGCCCCTGGAAGAGAGCTCTGAGCAAGGGGAGAGCCACACCATTTTGCTGGGAGACTGTGGCTGGAGAGAAACCATCTGAACAGAGCCTGTGTGAAATAAGGCATAGCATTAGACACAGGAGTAATTAATCACTGGAGCACTTACCAAAGGTTATAGTGGATTCTCCGTCACTGACAACTTCTTAAATCAAGACGGGATGTTTTTCTAAAAGATCTGCTGTAGGAATGATTTTGGGAAGTTTCTTGGTCTGTGTGATACAGCAGCATTCTGGCCTTGAATCTGTGAAAGCAAGATCTATGAATCTTGGAATCATGATTTGGGGAAAGCCTGACTTGTGATGTCTGAATTTACTGGGTCATGAATGCTCTCCTTCTTATTCAGAATTTATTTTCAGGGAATATAAGGTACTATCGAGGAGACAGTGTGGTTCCAATGGGCAGAGCACTGCTGGGCAGTCAGGAAACCTCAGTGCAGTCGCAGCTCTGCCACTGACTTGTTGCATGAGCCTGTATGAGTCTTACTCTCTGTAAATTTCAGTTTCCTCATGTGTTTAATTGTGTCTACTAACCCATACTGCCCCTTTAATACAGAAATTTCTATCCATAGAGATGTTGTGGAACATGTGGATGTGCTACAGAGTTTTACTTCATTTGAATCTGCATTTTCTTTCCACACATAATTGCCACTCCTCCCCTGCACTAGCCTATTTCTGTCCTTCCGATATATTTTGTACCCGGAGCCATGATTGTGTCTCATTAATTGCTCTCATTCACCAGGTTTCTGTGATGCCTATTATATCAATATCACTCCTTTATCACAAGGCACTCTAGTTCACCCATCTTATTATTTAGACTTCTAGCATTTGTGTACAAGCACTTTAAAACTTGTCCCTGTTTATTTGTCTGCCCTTTTCTGAGTGTGCCAGATTCTTTTTGCGTGACTGTTTAACATCCATCCGGCCTACATTATCCCCTCTTCCGTCCTCTGCTCCTGACTATAACCTGGAGATTCTCTATCATCAGACCCTACCCCTAAGAGAAGCTCTGTGTCCGATCCACATGCTCCTCTGCAGCAGTCTGAAACTTTCCCCATCTCCTAGTTTAAAACTGCTCTCACAAACCTTTTAATGTTTAGTGCCAGCAGTCGTGGTTCCACTTTAGTTTAGGTGGAGCCCATCTCTCCTGTATAGGCTCCTCCCATCCCAGAAGCTTTCCCCCAGTTCCCTAATGAACGACAGAACTCCTCTTCTTCTACACCATCGCTCTCATCCACGGATGGTGAGACTCTGAAGCTCTGCCTGCCTACCCGACTCTTGCGTGGAACTGGGAACATTTCTGAGAATGCCACCATAGAGGTCCTGGATTTCAGTCTCTTCCCTAGCAGCCTAAATTTGGCTTCCAGGACATCTCTCTACCCTTCCCTATGTCACTGAGACTTTGCAGAACAGGGGCTGCTAACAGGGAGTTTGCTGCAGGGAGTTCTTCCAGAGTGAAGGAGGAGCAAATACAGCATCTGTGGGAGTAAGTGACTGTCTGTAGTGTGTGTTTGTTTGTGTTTGGGGTTACTTGCTGTGTGCTGAGCTTGTGTTTGTCAGTCTGTTTGTTTTGTTTGTTTGTTTGTTTGTTTGTTTGTTTGTTTGTTTGTTTGAAGGACTGCAAAGTGTGCTGCTGGCTGCAGTTGGAGTGTGTGCCGTGAGCTTCAAAGAAGTTAAAGGTTTGAAAGCCTTCGAAGCCTCTGGTAATTGGCTGAGCACCTTAAACAGTGGGGCGGGGCATTCACTCAGGCCAGAGCTTTATAAAGCCGCACAGCGACCAGGGGCTGCTAACAGGGAGTTTGCAAGGGAGTTTGGAAGGGAAGTGCAGGAAGAGAGCGGGAGTCCCTTGTCGGTCCTAACCCTTCCCTGCAGTCCCCTTAAAACCTATAAACCAAACAACATTTCAAACTCCTTTCTGTAAACCACCCTTCCATTAACTAGGAGACAATGCAGGCAGAAGCCAGTAGCAGAGTGGGGCTATCCAGTTTATTGCACTGAGTGTTTCATGTATGATTACCTCCCTGTGCAGGCGGGTGGCATATGTGTGCAGTCGGTGAGGAGCTCCTGCCCCTCACGAGAGACCATGTCTCTAACGGACTTTGGAGGCCAGGGTGGAGAACTGGAGGAGCTAAGAAGGCAGAAAGGTATGTTGATGAGGCTTTCCGGGACACTGTAGAATTGTCCCACCTCCGCTCAGACAGCCCTGTGCTGTTGAGGAGGAAAAAAAGAATGGCCCAGGAAGCAGAGCAGTCAGTGGGAGCAGAGGAAACCTTCCCGTGGTTGGGACCCTCCTTCCAGATGGTGCTGGGGTTGCCTCTCGCACTGAGGTTACACTCTCGGGGAGGAACTCCAGTTTCTAGGAAAAGGCAGGAGTGTTAGTAATGGGAGATTCGGTTATTAGAAAGATAGATAGCTGGGTTTGTGATGACCGGGAGAACCGTATGGTGACTTGCCTGCCTGGTGCGAAGGTTGAGGATCTCTCGAGACATCTAGACAGACTTATGTGTAGTGCTGAGAGGAGCCCAGTGGTCATGGTACATATGTAGGCTTGCTGCCTATTAGTTTCATTTGGTGGCCTCTTTTTCTTGTATTATGAGAAGGAGTAAATAACACTTCCTAATTTACTTTCTATCTACCACTCATGATTTTATAGACCTCTGTCATATCCCCCCTTAGTCGCCTCTTTTCCAAGCTGAAAAGTCCTAGTCTTATTAATCTCTCCTCATACAGAAGCTGTTCAATACCCCAATCATTCTTGTTGCCCTTTTCTAAACCTTTTCCAATACCAATAGATCTTTTTTTTTGAGGTGGGGTGACCACATCTGCACGCAGTATTCAAGGACAAGCCCTGAAGTAGCACATCTCTGATGAACCTGTGCTACTTGAGGGAGCTGGAGAGAGGTCCTAGGGGAGAGCAGTTAATGGGAGGCACAGGGATTGTGGGTGGGTGGGCTGAGCCTCCCAGTGGATCACTATGAGATCTGTGCATAACTTTGGAGATCCCTGGAGTCATGGTCCTACCTCTTCACATTCAGAGAGAAGAAAGTGGACCTCCCTCCTGGAAAATCTGAGGGAAATTTCCATATATGGAGCCTTGTGGAATTTCCTGGCCTGTACCCTGAAACCTGGGTTTCTAATGCAGGAGAGGGGACTGCTGGGGAAAATCTGGTCCTATATTATAATAATTATATTTTATTATATTTTATTTCAACTGAGATCACAGCTGTGACAACATCATTGTTGCCACTCAGCCACCCCTACAAGGTTTCCTTGTGACTGATTGGAACCATAATGAATGAAGAGCCTGCAGCAGGGCTGCCACTGCAGTCAGCTGGATAGCATCACCACACATCCCCTGTGATTTGGCCTCCTGCAGTTTGCCCTTGGCTGTCACAGGGTTACAGCACAGTGCACAGAAGCCAAGCAGCTGAGGTTCCCTGCTGGCCAGAAGTGTCCCCCAAGGGAATGTGCAGACATGCTTCATAAAGACAGTAGCCTCCTATCTGAACAGATGCTGTCTGCTGCCCATGCAGCCTCTCCGATGACTTCATCTGCCCATGCTCCATGGTGAGTATTTTAATCTACACAGAAATCTGATATTCAAAGCAGGTTTGCAGTATTAAAAAGCCTGATGCCCCAAGTAACGATTTTCTCAAGGAGTCCCATTTTAGACGTTCCATATGCTCTGGGCCCAATCCTGCCAGGGACTGAGGAAGAAGAGACCCCACGGAATATCAGTGACTACTTCCCAGATCGTATCAGGTGTATTTGCTGCTGGAAATTTAATCAGCAAATGCATTTTCAACCATTTTATTCTTTGACTTGATTGTGGATGCCGGACTTCAGAGCTGTGTTGCTCTGAGGGCATACAAGCAAGTCTCATTTATATCGAGGATTCCGTTCCACGGTTAGCAGCCGTAAAGGGAAAACCACGTCTACTAGAAACACTCATTGAGTTGAATGGCGGAAGGAATCGCCCGCACTAAAGATGCAGTTTTTAATATTGTAATTTTTCTTTTTCCCGTTTTCACCATCTGCACAAAGCTGAATTCGCACATGGTAAATGTGCCTAAGATCTGACTTGCCTGTATTTCTGTTTCTGGACTGGCTGAAGGCTCCAGCACTTCTGCCCTGAAGGCAACCCCTCAGAGTTACAGGGCTCTGTTCATCTTTTTCCCTTCTCTGGTTTCTGAGGGCCAAATGTCAGGCTCCGTAGCCTTCTTTCTCACGGGGTGAAATCCCGCCATTCTCCCACTCACAGACTGGGCCCAGGGCTACCCCGGCGCCAATGTGGCTGGAGCACTGAGCACTGTGCCTGCTCAATAGGTCTGGCTGGGTTTGTACCTGTGGTTGGCATGTGTGTGCCAAAGTACAGCTGTGTAAATGTTATGCCGAAACTTTTCATTGTAATACAAATATTACAAACAAAAATTCTTCCATGACATAGATGCATATTGAAAGCCAGCGGCAGAGTTGTTGGAATTGCTACAGGAAGGAGCAGTGGTAACTTTACTGCTTAATGGCTTTGCTTTAGAAAATTTTTCAGAAGTACCCCATACTGTTTGCAATGGGTTTGTGCTATGAACTCTCTGTTCAGTGAACAGCTGTATGGTACTCTCCTCCTGCTAACGGAGCGAAGCCATTTGTAATCGGCTTACATTGGAGGGTCATGGCACACAGTAACTCTAATACCTGTGCAAGACTTTCCAAAAGATCCTGAGAGAACAGAACCAAGCTGGTCTGTGTTTCAGCAAAGGAGTAGAGCTGAGGTGTTTTTAAGGAAAGAGCAGTGTAATAGTTTTTATGTAATTTACCTCCATCACCTGTTAAAAAGCATGGCTGGAAGTAACTAGCACATTCAACTGGATATTAGTGCAAACCTAGTGTTTGCACTATTCACTCATTTGCGATGATAACCTCTCCTCATCCAGCTGAAGTAACTGTCCATGTTAGCTTGTAACATACCAGATAACTACAATCCCTTGCATGGGGAGCAGATGCGGGTCCTGTGAGGATGAAAGGAACCTGTAGGATGATCAAACTCTCTGGATTCAGTCAACATAGGCCAGGCAAAGCACTTCAGCTTCTCTTGGAGGGATTCTTGGGGTCAGAGTGTATCACTGGGAGCATTTGTAAGGGAAAGTTAATAGATCCCGGTTCTGATCGAATTTACACGTAAATCTGGAGTGATGCCGTTATTGAATTCAGAACCAGACCCTGAAAATTTATCCCATGTGCTGCAAAGAGGCAGCGGCATCATTTGAACTCACAGGAGCAGAGATACATAAATAAAACATAATGTATATAATGAGGCAATGAAACACGTTTATGAATAACTTAAATGCAGGACAGATAAACACAATGACCATTTTCACCACGCACTTGCCATATGTGTACACACATGTCATGATACAATGGGCCACACTTTGAAGTTGAGGGCCGGAAAGGGTGTCTAAAGGGGTTGTGTGAATGTCATTATTGCAAACTCACCCAGTGCTCAAGTAGGCTGTGGAACTCTGATCCACAAGATATCAATGGGGCCAAGGGATTAGCAGGATTCAAAGAGGGACTGGATTTACACCACAAAATATGTCTAACTAGTGGGTGCCTGGGGGAAACTTTCCCTTGGAGCAGTCAATCTCATAGCTCCCTATTGCAGGGATTCTTCCATCTTCCTGACGCATGTGTAACTGTTTACTGGGCTAGAAGGACTGCAGGTCTGATCCAGTCTGGCAGTGCCTATCTTCCTATTGGCATATCTATTGGGGTGTAAATCCAAATCTATGTTTTTCTGATCTTCCTTGAGCTTCTGGGAATCCTAGATTTGCACTCAGAGCAGAAAGATGTCTCCTTAAATATCATCTACATTCCTGTTCTTTTTCCTTTCAGGAAGGAATGTTCAAAACTTCTCGAACCTGCCCAGTATGGTATGTCAGCTGTCAATGACACCAAATTCACACCTGCAGTGTTCCTTCTCACTGGGATACCTGGGCAGGAAGACGTCCATCTCTGGGTCTCTGTCCTCTTCTGTTTCATGTATGAAATTTCGATAGTAGGAAATTCAGTCATTCTGTTCATTATAAAAACAGATCCAATCCTCCATGAGCCCATGTACATTTTCCTTTCCATGTTGGCCCTCACAGACCTTGGCTTATTGATAGCCAGCATGCCGACGATACCGGGCCTATTCTTATTTAACTCGAGAGATCAGCCTTGATGCTTGTTTTGCCCAGATGTTCTTCATCCACTCTCTGCAATTCATTGAATCCTCTGTGCTCTTGTTGATGGCATTTGTCCGCTTCATCGCAATCTGTAACCCGCTGAGATATGCCTCCATCTTAACCCTGCCGAGAATAGCCAAGATGGGACTGGTGTTTATGCTAAGTGCAGTGGCAGTAATATTTCCACTCCCCTTTCTCCTGAAACAGTTCCGATTCTTTCGAGCCAATGTCCTCTCCCATTCCTACTGCCTGCACCAGGACGTCATGAAGCTGGTTTGTTCAGACATCACAGTCAATAACATCATCAGTCTCTGTGTCACAGGACAACAGCCATTGTTGTTTGTTCTCAGCCACTTGGGCCTATACTTACAAGGCCTGCTGGTTGCCAGGAGATGGTGGAATAAGTGGGCCCCTTCTGTTAATGGGCACACTGGCAGGATGGGATTCAGTAGCATGGAAACCAGAAATAGTATAAGGGAGCTACCATCAATCAAACCCTAACCCTCTCCCTTGGCCGCTAAACCCTGCCCCTTGACCTCTTAAGCCCCGGCCACCTGTCACTGGAAGTCCCACCATGGGGAATATTACTTCGGGGTCAAGGAGGACACACGACCGGATGCAAAGTGTGTCATGTGACCCCTCTAAGAACTCCTCACTGCCCTCTACCAATCAGGAAGGGTTTCTCCCCGTAGGCCCAACCTGAGAGGAGATTTGTCCGATCAGGAGTTCGGGGCATGGTGACCCATCCGGAAGTGGTTCGTGTGACCCCTCTAAGAACTCCTCCACTGCCCTCTGCGAATCACGATGGGTTTCAGCCACACAGTTCCACCCTGAGAGCAGATTTGACCAATCAGTGGTGTTCCAGGCTGGGGTGACCTGCCCAGAAGAGGGTCATGTCACCCATCTAAGAATCCTCGTCCCAGTGCCCTCTGCCAATCAGCGCGCACTATCACCCCATAAGTCCCAGCAATCGGGGCAGAAGAGGCCATCTTTTACCATGAACACGTGCTTTAGAAATCATGGAAACATGGACTCCTTCACCGCCCTGGTGAGAACTTCAGACTTTGTGTTAGCCCGAGGGCCTTTGGACTTGTGTGGAGAAAGCGCTACGGCGACAGTTCCGGCGAGGCCCTTAGACTCAGCCGTTGATGGATACGCCAGAACCTGAAACCCAAACCCTCGTGAGGCACCCGATGAGCATGAAGGCCTCTTGTTGTTCACCCCTAGAGGTGGAAGACGAAGCGCAGCTCAGGAGTCACCAGAGGACAAGGTGAACAAAAAGATGTCGCTCAGGTAAATGAATGATTAAGAAGTGACGGTTGATGATGGAGTGTAATGAAGTTAGGAACCGGGAGGTTGTGTAAATCTAAAAACAAGCAGTGGGGTGCTTACACTATTTCTTTTCTGAAAATCTCAACAGCTCGATGATGCCTTTCTAGAGGCCTTTGAGAACTGACATCGGTAGTCTCGTGGGAGCAGTGATGAGCTGCCAAAATATTAACAACAGGTTCTCTCCTCCTCACCCCACGAGAGGTCATTGCCCACCCCGGGGTCATGCCCCATCCAACACCCCATGTTCCTTGATGCCCCCGGGACCCTGCCCCATCCACCCCTTCCCTGTCCCCTGACTGTCCCCGCCCCATCCAACCCCTCCTCTGATTTCTGAGGGCCCCTTGGGACCCCTGCCCCATCCAACCACACCTTCTCTCTGTTCCTGCCCCCACCACCCCATCCAACCCCTGCTCCTTCTTGAATGCCCCCGCCAAAGCCTTGCCCCCCTTCAATCCCCCGGTTCCCTGCCCTCTGACCGCCCCAATCCCTATACCCTCCCCCACAACCCACCCCGCGCCCCTGCCCTCTTCCAACACGGTCCCTGCCCCCTTACACGCTACCTGGAGCCACTCAGCAGCGGAGCCGGGATCTGGCAGCTCAGCCGGGACTGGGACCGGGCGCTGAGGGGCCCGGCCGAGCCGGGCCAGGAGCCTCTCGGCCGGGACCTGGACCGGTGCCAGTGCGATGCCCAGCGAGGTCCGGGCAGGAGCTGCTTGGCCGGGACTGGGGACCAGCAGTGCGGGGCCCGAGGCCAAGCCAGCCAGAGCCGCTCGGTCAGGACCTGGACCGGTACCCGGTGCTGCGAGGTCCGGGCAGGAGCCACTCGATTCGGTAGTGACCCGGCACCCGCAGGCCCCGGGGCTCCGAACCGAGCATAGCCACGCTTGGCCGGGACGGCACCGGCGCAGCGGGACCAGAGCTGGGCCGATGCCACTGGGGCCAGAGCCGGGTGCTTGCGGCCAGGAGACTGAGCAGGGGAGCTCAGCCAGGGCAGGCCGGGGGCGAGGCCAGAGGATGCCGCTCGGCCTGAGCCGGACTGGGCTGTGCCATGCCTCTCTGGAGCCCTCCTCACGCCTGCCCCCGGCTTACCTGCCTGCTGCTTGTTTCAGGCTTCTCGCGAACATCTGATTCGGCGGGAAGCAGGAGAGGAGGAGAAGGAGGGCGGAGTGTTCAGGGGAGAGAGAAGTGAGCTGGGGCCAGTAAGGGCCAGGCCTGTAGATAGCTGCCCAAGCTTTAGTTAAATTTAAAGCTGCTTTAGAACCCGGTTTTCCTGGAACAGCCGGTTCTAAAAGGGTTTCTAAATTTAACAACCAGTTCCCTGCGAACCAGTGGGAACTGGCTCCAGCTCACCACTACATTGCATCAGCTGTTTTGCTCATGTCTGAGACACAGATCTCAAGAGGAAAATCCGGAAAGGACAAAATGGAAGAATGAACCAGCTCAGACTCCCACCTTATGGTAGGGGTCGTGGTGTCCATTTTTACAGGCGGCTGTAAAGGTAAGTGTTAAACCAGGCAATTAATGAAACTTATTTATTTAAATATGTCAATATGAATGTGTCCCCCCTTCATATTTGTGTTAGTAAAAGAGCAGTACCAGTAACAGTCATTTCTACACCAGGCAGCTCTGTTAAAGAAAATATATTACATTGCCGGGAAGTAGAGAACATCGTAGGGTGAACCCTCTTTCTCAAGTGGCCAGAAAGCATAGTAAAACTTTAAATAGAAGACAGGTAACAGTTTGGCTTTCAGAGAAGGACACTTACACTTTACACATTTCCATCCCACCATCAACCTCAGCCTGGACCATTCCACACAAGAGATCCTACTTCCTAGACACTACAGCACTAGTAAACGATGGCCACCTAAACACCACCCTATACCAGAAACCTACTGACCACTATACTTACCTACATGCCTCCAGCTTTCATCCAGACCACACCACTCCAGCCCATTGTCTACAGCCAAGCTCCTACGATACAATCGCATTTGCTCCAACCCCTCAGACAGAGACAAACACCTACAAGATCTCTGTCAAGTGTTCTTACAACTACAATCCCCACCTGCTGAAGTGAAGAAACAGATTGACAGAGCCAGAAGAGTACCCAGAAGTCACCTACTGCAGCACAGGCTCAACAAAGAAAGTAACAGAACGCCACTAGCCATCACCTTCAGCCCCAACCAGCGGTGTATTATCGCCCTAGGCCAACAAAGCCTGGGCCTAGGGTCAACAAATTTGCTCAACCCCCTCCCCAACTCTGCCCCTTCTCCAAATCCTGGCCACCTTGTCCCCAGGCTTTGCGTGACTTCCCTCCTTTCCACCTCCCTCCCAGGCCTTGCCACGCGAAAGCACTGGGAGGGAGGGAGAAAATGATGGTGGTGGAGTGCACTCAGAGAGGTGGAGCAGAGGTGAGCTGAAACAAGGGTGCGGGGAGAACTGGGGTGGGGTGGGAACCGCCCCGCCCCAGATCATTTCCGCTCTATCGCCGCTTTATCTCCCGAGCGCCACAACTCCCTTTCCCGCCTCCCAGGCTTGCCGTGGGGAGGTAGGTGAGCTGGTGCGTGAGGGGCAGCGCAGCACTTTTTTGAGGCCCAGGGGTGCAAATTTGTTAATCCGCCACTGCCCCTAAACTAAAAATCTCTCCAGCGCATCATCAAGGATCTACAACCCATCCTGAAGGACAATCCTCACTCTACAGATCTTGGAGACAGGCCAGTCCGCTCTTACAGACAGCCCCAAACCTACAGCAACCACACAACAAACACTAACCCAGGAACCTATCCTGCAAGAGGCCTGTTGCCAAACTTCTGTTCACATTCATTGAGGGGACACCATCATAGGACCTCACTCACATCAGCCACACTCATCAGAGGCTCATTCATGCACATCTACCAATGTGATATATGCCATCATGTGCCAGCAATGCCCCTCTGCCATGTACTTCGGGCCAAACTGACAGTCTCTACGTAAAAGAATAAATGACAATGTCAGATCAAGAATTATAACATTAAACTGAATGGAGAACAATCAGTCTCCCACACTTTGATTTACAGACCTAAAAGTCACAATATTACAACAAAAAAACCCTTCAAAAACAGATTCACTGAAGAGACTGCTGAATTGGAATTAATTCTAAAATTGACAATTATTAAATTATTAGCTTGAATAAAGATCATATGGATGGGCCACACAAAGTAAAACTATCTCCCATGTTTATTTTTCCCCACTACAGTTCCTCATCTTCTTGTCAATTGCTGAAATGGGCCATTTTCTATTACCACTACAAACAAGCCCTTTTTCTTTTCCTGCTGATAATAGTCATCTTAACTGATCACTCTCGCAGAGTGTGTATTGTAACACCATTGTTTCATGTTTCTGTGTATATCTATATAGCTATAGATCTTCCGTACTGTATTTCCACTGCATGCATCCGATGAAGTGGGCTGTAGCCCACAAAGCTTATGCTCAAATAAATTTGTTAGTCTTTAAAGTGCCACAAGTCCTCCTGTTCTTTTTTCACTTTACACAAACCGGCTCGAATACATTTTAAAAGAAACAAGACCATTGTTTCAGATGTGGATGTGCAATGGCAGGCAAATTTGGTGGATATGCACCGGTTCTCCAAATGCAGCAGCGGTTTTAAGTACATCTTAACAGTGATAGACACTCTATCCAAATATGCCTGGGCCTTAGGTCTAAAAAACAAGACGGGTGTTGAGGTATCCAAGGCCTTTCAAGCTATTTTCAGCAAAGGTCGCGTGCCTCAAAAATTACAAACCGATCGGGGGAAAGAATTTTTAAACAAACCTTTAAGCAGATTATTAAAGTGGCATGGAGTTCACCATCTTGTTACTAATAATGAAGTCAAAGCAGGGGTTGTAGAGCGATTTAACAGAACTTTAAAAACTAGGATGTGGAGATATTTTACAGCCCATAATACCTTTTCCTACATTGATGTGTTACCTGACTTTAAAGAGTTACAACCAGAGTTTCACAGAACTATACAGACCAGACCCGCTGATGTTAACCCTTCAAATTCTTTGAAGGTATGGAAAATGGTTTACAGAGATGGTTTAAAATAACACCGGTTGTTGCCCCTAAATAATCCCCCAGAGGGGGATTCCACTCACTCTTCCTTTTCACAAATATCACCAAGACAGTGTCATGGTACAGGCACCACTCTTGCAACCTCTCTAGGAGGTTGTATAGTTCTAAGCAGGCATAAGCGGTGGTGAAACAGGCTATGAAGACG